>NW_018128119.1:560765-580674 GCF_001952655.1 Monopterus albus
GCGGTTCAGTTTGCCCTAATAGTGTCTATAAAGTCAGCAGGAGGAAAGTTCAGTGGAACCTTCGATTGTGAGTAACCCGGTTTGTGAGTATTTCCCAAGACGACTAAAAAAAATTTTGATTCGATATACGAGCGAGGTCTCGCAATACGAGTAGTACGTACGCCTTGTCTGCCGAGAGTCACGTGACCTATGTCACAACTGAGCCAATCGTTCTAGCGCTTCACTCGTATAGTCAATATCTGTGCTGCAACAATGGCCCCTCACGCCAGCCACGATTCTTTTCAAAGGTAAAGTGCAGGTTAATTTGTTTTATTTTTACCTTATACTGTATTTTGTATCACTGTAATCATTTTTATATGGATAAGTGGGTGTGGAACGAATCATCTGGGTTTCCATTATTTCTTATGGGGAAATTCGCTTTGATATACGAGTGCTTTGGATTACGAGCACGTTGCCGGATCGAATTATACTCGCAATCCAGGGTTCCACTGTAAAGGGACGCAGCAGCTCTCTGATATCAGAAGTGGCCTAGCTCATTAAACTCCTCAGCTTCCAGCACAGAGACACACATAGAGACGCAGTAGGGGTGTACACACACACAAACACAAAGTCTGTTCTTTGATTACCTGTATAAAACAGCTTTGTCTGCTCCAAACACTCCCACTATTAAATCTGGAAGACAGACACACACCAGCCTTTTAAACAGCAGCAGCACAAACGGTCACTACTTCCTGCTGTGCCTCTACAAGTGTGTGTACCTGGATATCCATTCCGGTCTATGTCAGTATTTCCGGTCATGGAGTACCCAAAGCTGGCAGGCATGTAGCTGGACGCCCACTTGCCCTGCAGGACCTGAGAGACGAGGGTGACACCACTCACAGCTTCTGAATGGACTCGTGGTGAGACTGTTAAGCTGACTAGCATAAATGAGGAGGCAGAACTTTAAAGTAGACATTCATCTGTTTACAAGAATGCACGATAGGCTCCACTTTAGAGCCTGACTTCATTTACAGAGATGTCACAGTGAATACAGTTTGTAAATGCCAGCTTCACAAAGTACAGCTGAGGCTACCGCTCTCTGGTCATTAACCACTGGACAAATGAAAACGTTGACCTGATGATGGCGCCAGGTGAAAAGGACCAGAGGCTGGACGCTGGACCTGTCTGTGGTATTTACCTGGGAAGGTGAGGGGTCGGGCCCCTGAGGGCGGCCATTGTGGATGTAGACTAAGCCATTGTGGTCGGAGCCTCCGTAAGGAGCTGAGATGGCCACATCTGGAGGGGTGATGAAGGACAAAAAGGAACGTGAGGTGGGGGAGGGATTATGGAGGTCAGGGTCTGCACCTGGTCGGACTGCAGAGCCTCACTCATGGACACTTCAGCAGGGAGCTGTGTAACTGGTGGCCTCTCTTACCATTGTATCCGTCCATGTCCAGGTCTCCCAGTGCAGCAATGGCAGAGCCGTACCTGGCGTAGACCTCCAAGCTCTGACCTGTGAGCATCTTGGGTGGGTCGAAGGAAAACCCACCTCGACTGAGGTACACTGACACCTGGAGGAGACGCACGCACACAGTTGTGGCAAAAAGCAAAAGTAGTGAATGTAAAGTTTCAGATGTTTCACAGGCATTTGGCTTTAAACATGCACTGAGTGATTTGTACTTGCAGAAACAAGGTGTAAACACAACACACTGACAGATTCAGAACTTGTGGCCAAACAGTGAATCCAGTGCTACTGTTTAAACTTGTATCTCATTAATAGCTCTCTAAAGCTACTGCTGAGAAATCCTGAGCAGTTTTCCAGTGGTGAAAAAGCAGGAATATTTCACTGTGAAAAAGCATGATGCAAAGTATTTAATAAAAGTCTGCAGAGCTGTGGTAGTGAGCTACTTATTAAACAGGGCTAAGTAACGAGATCTGGACATAAGCAGTGTTTTAAGCACTGCAGGGAGGAACAGTACAAACATAAACAGCCACAGTAAGCTGTCAGATGTCTTGGGTCTGGAAGAGTGGTTCCTACCTGTCCCACCTCCCTGAGTTTTCCGTCTGGCCCTCTGTCCATGAAGAGAGGAGCTCCAACCAACAGGTCGACCAGACTGAAATGACAGAAAAAAATTGAAGGTCAAGCATTCAGCCCTGGATGCACTGAAGAATTGTTGTTGTTTTCACTGACACATTTTCATTACATTAGCATTTTTCATTAAACTTCAATTTCTGCAGACCCCTCACACCCTGGACACAAACTGTGTGAACTCCTCCCCTCTGGATGGCGCTACAGGTCACTGTATGCCAAAAAAAACCACCATTCGTTTTATTTTTCAATTCCTTTGCATTTTGTGTACTCAAAGCAGTTTCATAACTCTAAAAGGTAAACCCATTTACGAGAACCTTAAGTTCTGTTAACATTAACATCAATGAATAAAAATGTAGAAAATGTTATTTGATGCAACTTACAGTCTTGCTTAACTGTGACACTTCAATAAACAAAAAGACATTAACAGAATTAAAACGTGTGTATGTGAAATAGGTGATCTCAGAGATCTGATGAAGCTGCTGGGGACATATGGTGGCCACGGGCCAACAGTCACGGTTAATGTCAAACCCTAATATGGATGGTGGGCCTGGCTGTATTTCTGTTGGAGCCCAGTTAAGGTGTCAGAATGCAACAGAACAGTTTATCAGGCCCCCAGTCAGCATGTGAAGCCCCCTCCCTCCACAGCTTTCTGACGTCCGTGTCTGACCAGTTCTGTAGATTTCTGAGATCATCAATCCAACATTGTCTGAAAATGTGCGCCCCCATATTTAAATAGTACCATGTGTGGTCCTGCTGCAGAACTAGAACAACTTTTGCATTCAGATGGCCACCACGCCATATGAAACGCCACATCTACAGTGACAAGATGTGAGTTAAAGAGGTCATCGAAGCTAAAGGAGGCAGCAGGGGTGTGTGAAGAAGTACGATCGGCGACAGGTTAACTGAGTCCCCATTAATCGCAACTGCTCAGATGGAGAGAACCAAGCCAGACAGTGAAGACAAACACTTACCCGTCATTATTGACATCAGTAGCGGCTACTGCATGTCCAAAGTAGGCAGCCATCTACAAGACAGTAAAGGAGAGGAGCTCTCAGTTCTTTACTGTACATGTATACATCTCTGTTACAGTCAGTAAACGATAACACACGGAGCTCAAAGATGCAGGTAGGTTTCTATTCTCGACACTTGACTACATGTTGCTGTGTTATCGTCATGTGGCCTTTCTACATCACATTCACTGACAGCTCACATCAGAGAAGAAATGTCTAACTTTACTAGCTCTTCACTCAGCAGGCGGGTGAGGAGGCGGCGGCTCAGGGGTTAATACAGCTCCAGCTGCTTAGAAGAAACATTCAGTACAGTCAGTAAATCAAAAGCCCCATTTAAACATCTAGTACTGTAGCTGCAATGGAGCTGGTTACCTGCTATGCGATAGTATGACTGCACTGCAGGGCATGGTGCGATTTGAGCTGGTCAGAATTGTGTTTTTAACAGAGATGACTAATGTGTTGCTTTCTGGTCAGGACTTTGGTCTGACTATAGAATTACAGAGTTAGTAGTGTTTAGGTCAGAAAAGAGGCTGATTCAGAGCCACAGCCCAGTGACTAACATGAGCTAGACATGACATCAGGGACAACAGAGAACTTTGAGGAGACAGAGGAGAAGAATTTTAAAGAAAGAGAGGATGGAAACCTTGATACAGAGACAAAGGACGAGAGAGGAACAATGTCTGAGAGTGGCTTCAGACAGAACTTTAAAAGAGCGAGAGAGGGAGAAAAGGGCAAAAAGGAAAAGAGCCCTGGTGGGTTCACAGGGTGAGTTACAGAGGATGGACTGGGAAGTGCAGAGGAACTCTGTAATAACACCAACGCCTGCTGCTGACAGCCTCTCTTCCCCTCCACTCCCTGCTTCTCCAGCCTCCTTCCTCCAACCAACATTCAGGGAGGTGTTTCACAGTCTGCTCAGCGTTTACCGCTGTACCCGAGAAAACCTAGTGACTCGGTTCCTGACACCATATCAAACCAGTCTAAGCACAGAGAAAAACGACACGCAACACAGTGTGACGTGTGCTGTTCACTGGTAGGGCTGTTCGCTCAAACTGTGATTTACTTGGAAAAGTAAAAGATTTTATTTTCTATTATTCTTTATGTTAGATACAAATGTCTATCATTTAAGTCATTTAAAAACTAAGAATCGGTTATATTTAACCCCTCGGTCGCCACCTCCACCGTCAGGAGAAGACCAGCAGGTGGCTGCCAAGAGTGCGTTTATGCACAGCTAAATTTGACTGACCGACAATCTGTTGCCAGACTTTAACGGTTTGCAGCTAAATTAAAGGTGGTTTTAACCTTTTTGCTGAACTACACTGCATTTTCTTTTAGTTTGGGACTGTTCACTCTTTGCTGTTGATGTTACATTTCAATCTAATTCTCATTTCAAAATTTATTCTTGTGATAACAAAATACACTTTTGTTTCCACTGAAATATACATTTTAGATGTGTTGATCTCGGTGAAGGTCACTACCTGATCAAATGATGAGACTGTGGGAAAGTGTGCTGCTGCCTGACCTGTGGCCACATAATGAACTGAATGTCTAACTTACTGACTACACATCTTTTGTAGACCACGAGTGTGGTCTCCTGGTTCTGGAGTAAAAACTCTCTGCTGTTGTTACCAGCTCTAGGACCAGAGAAGCTGTCAGGGAAACTGACTGTAGACCCACAGCTGTGTTCATCAAAGCGTTGGATCCCACGTGTCTCGCTCTGTCAACAACCCTCATAAATGACCTGTAAGAGCCTGGAGTCAGTGAACCAACTTAGAGTCCCAGAAGATAATCACCAGTCTTACTGCAGTCCATTTTCCCCAGTGCTTTTCCTTTCCTACTGGAGCCTGATTAAAATGAATGTGTGCTGTGTCTTGTTCGGGCAGTGCTGGTGTCAGTCAGAATACAGGCTCTACACAAGCCAGTATACACACCTGCTTTCCTGTGAAGTTGACCATGGACTCCATTTTGAGGCCGTTGAAGATGCTCACCTGAAACATCGAAACACAACACAGGATGTCAGTTGAGCTGCACACACATGATTCAGCAGCAAGAGTTTTAAAACCAGCTGCTGAAACCGGGCCTACAGCACTTTCTGCTCCAGCCCCTTCATTCGGTGCCACAGATGACTGAAACGACTACAAACAAAGGTTGTTCAGCACAGCCGAGGAGTCCGAGGTCACTGTGTTATACACCACATTTCAGTGAGTCCACCCTGCGGTGTACAGAGTGCATGCAGCCCACACTGAATACTTACATATCCCAGCGTCTTTTCCCCCCGAGGTACTCCGGTCACATAATCTGTGGGGGGCACAAAAGACACAAGGAGTCAAACTCTAAATAGTCTGGTTTGTATCTGAGGCTACAGCTGACATTGTCCATCGATTCATGGATGAAATACTTTCATCTAACAATCATGGAAAATGTCCGTCAGCTGGCTTTATATGACAAACTGCTTGTTTACTATGACAGCAGTGTAAGGATAAGCAGGAAACCCTCAAGTCTGAGAAGTTTGATCAATGACCTTAATCAATTATCTGAATAGCTGTGTCGATCAACTAATTGACAAAAAGCTACAGGTGCATTTCCATGGAGCACTTTGTTCTTCTACAGTCCAGACTAACAGTATGTTCTGAATAAAACTGCCACATATAAACACATAGACTAAAATAAACTGGTTGCAGTCACAAAGATGTTTCTATCAAACCCAAACTGTTTTCACAACAAGCAGCACAAGTTCCTTGAAGCACCAATGTTAGTGATAAAATCAGACACTGAACTGAGAGTCATCTCCTTCCATCTCTCCGTCCTTACCGTCCTTTCCGTCGCTGTTGAAGTCTCCAACTGTCACAGAGTATCCTGGTGGGCACAGAAACTCACCGAGTCAAGCTACAAACTCCTCTAGGAACAATCCTACATGGAGCTGACTATGTGCTGCTCATCAGTAACAACTGTAACTTCACATCTTCATACACAAAGTTGCATTTCAATAAAAAGAAAACGTCAGACAGTTACTCAGATGTGCATCAAGGCACCAAACTGCTGCACATGTGCACGGAGTGACATTAGTAATATCATGTTCACAGCAACATCAATTTGTAGTATTTACTTTAGCCTTCAGAAATCAAGTCAAACTGTTCTGAAACTGTGGTGGCTTTGTATAAACTGGACATTTTCAGGCTCACAAATCAACAGTCGCCGTGTTAAAAACAGGTCATTAGATAAGTTCACCTTACATAATGAATCTGGATGAACTCTAACTATGGCAACATGTTTGGTTCACAAATTAAATTCACTTCTGCTCTGATTCGAGCCCCTGGCTGGATTCTTCATGGCAGTGACAGCTGAGGCTGATGGGTATTGTAGTCTTCAGAGCCAACATGACAACTGAAATTTAGATAAAACTAGCACTGAAACCTAAACATGCAGGACTGGAGAGTCCTGTGCTTCTCTGTGCGGTAACACCAAGGAAGATGTTTAAAGACAACCCTGAAATGGGAACAGAACACCTCACAGCTCTTAACGGTGAAAGACGGTGTGGATACCGAGGTAACTGTCGTCATAATCGGCGGCCGCTGGCTTGGTGCCAAGTGTGTTTGGGTACGAGGTGATGTATTTTTTGTCAGTCTGGGCAAAAATCTCCGAGACGTCATCGGAAATCAGCTGGCCTGTAGAGAGAGGGGCAGAACATTAGAGAACAAGAGGAGAGCAAAAGAGGAAAGGGAGAGAACGAGAGGAAAACTGGACAACAAAGGAAAACAACAAGAGGCAATAAACCAAGACAGTGAAGAGAGAAGCGTCCACTAGAGAAAAGCTGAGGATAAAAGAGGACAAACAGAGCGGAGGTGACAGAGAACAAGATGAGGAGGATGTTTACAGCCGACACAGAGAACGCTGTGTTAACAGGTGTCAGAGACAGGTCGGTGTGTGTCGGTGTGAGGTTGGTTGTGTAACTGAGTGTTGACTCGACAGGAAACAATAATTAGGCTAACACAGCCCAGGAAGAGAGAGGAAGCACATGTGAGTCAGTGTTCAGGATATACTGTGGGTGTCACACCCTCTAATGTCTGGCCACAAACATGGATTACAACACCCTGCCTGGATTTCACCTACTCATTAAACTCTCAAGGCGGCGATGATGTATGCTGCAGTGTTTTCCTGGTCAGTGCAGTTTGTATGGCTGCCAGTTAGACCCCAGTGCACACCAAACAACCTGATGGAGACTGCTAGAAAAGGGGGGTCCTCAAGCAAATGGAATTTGTTTGTGGTCTCAAAGGAAACAACCACAGATAAGCGATTTTAGCACAATGTCAAAAGCTAAACTATTAATAAATTCCTCTGTTGGGGGGGGAAATCTGATAATCAATCTGTGCATGTTTATATATTTATGGGAATGATTTGGTAACCACAAAACCATGTGTGCACCAGCAGGTAAGTGCAGACAAAGCAGTCCAGACTGTGATGCGCTTTGGCAGGTCATTAAGATGTGTGACACCCCAACATGTGATATTACTTCCTCTACCTGTTGGCCATTACTGATAACATGCAGTCTGTCTGCAGGAACAATACCAGTACTGATATCGCTTCCAGTCATTCCCTTATGACAGGTCTGTGACACCAGAGACACCAGACAAACACATCAGGTTGAGTAAAGTGTCATCAGTCACCACAACAACGACAATCAGTCCGGTGAATGAGCGCCCTGTCAGTCTGTATGACTCAACATTTACTCTCCTTCACAGTTTGCAAATAAGACAACAATGGATAATTACTCTTGAGTAAATGAGCTGCACTACAAAACACCTTCTAAATGTGTGCATCATGTAGGTGTGTGCAGATTTGACTTGCGTCCCAAGAGAAGGCCTAGAAAATTGTTCTCAAGCTGCAGCAATCAGGTATGAAAGGATTTAAAGTAGCTTCATCACAGTGTCACAGCTCCAAGTGCTGAGCAGCAACTGAACTACAATAACCAACATTCATCTCCCATCTCTTCTGGACCCATTCATAAGCTGTACAGATACTCGCTCAGGGACCAAAACACACACCGACAGGAAGAACAAACACATTTACAGTCCCTGTGGACACGCAGATACAAAGCTCAGCTGCCACTAAACTGTGAAGGGTACAGAGTTTAGAAACATCTCAGCTAAGTTTGTGTTTGTTAAACTGCCCCAGTGCCCACAGGGGAACCATCAGTCAGGTCTGTCAGCTGGGGGAATCCTGCTCCTGTAATGTTTGCTAAAAAGTGAGGGTAGAGGGGCAGGAAGTGTAAACATAGCTATGTGACCTGTCTGTGTTTCATTCTGAGACTGCACACTCACCCTGCCAGTAGTAGCTGCCAGGTCCTCCCACCACCACTCTATTGTTCTTCTGAAACCACAAGGAGAGAAAATGGAAGATTTTATTAACTTTCACGTCTTATTCAGTCACTTCAGTCAGTAAACACAATGTTATTGCCAGAGATTAAAGGGGTTAATGATTAACACCTCTGCACAGACAGGCTCAAACACGTGCACAGCCATAAAACTGCTTTGCTACACAGCCTGACGCTGCTACTCCCTCCGACTGAAACCAGTCCACCTGAACATCAGCTGCGACGACCGGTGGCTGAAGCAGGCTCATATGTTGCTACTGTTTCAAAATGTCTATCTGATCCCGTGTCAGTACAATTTCTGAACAACTAACTTCTCTTCTAGCGCCACCATCAGGTCGGCATATCTCGACAACAATGGGATGGATCGTGATGAAATGTGGTTCAGACGTTCCTGTTCCTCTCAGGATGAACTGTAGCAACTCTGGTGATCCTGTCACTTTCCATCAGTCTCACATACCTTCAAGAAGTCGGCGCTGAAGCCAGCCTGACAGAAGCCCTGGCCCTCTGGGAATCTGGCACCTGGATGGAGAAACAGAACAGCAACATTAAATCCAGTGTAACAGGAGGAGAGGTGACAGATGACAAAATGATAATTAAAATTTAACTGTAAACATGCCACTTCGAGCTGAGGGGAGCTGCACATTCAGACCCTTAAAGAGCAACACAACTTGTTTTGCTGACCTCTGGGGTCACTTCACTTCTCACTTTGTTGCAGTGATGTACATGTATAGTCCAGTACACTGTGACATAACCGTTGGGTGTGGTTACAAGTGCAACCCAGAGGGTAAAACAGGCATATAAACCAGCAACAGAGGACAGCAAAACACCGCTTCAGCCTGGTGTTAACTGATTCTGTAAACACCAGTGGTTCAAACATTTATTGCAGGTTAACTCTAGAAAAGATGGACAGAGAGGAGAACAGGACAAACTTGATCTGCAGGGTGAGTACTCGACCACGGTGCCTTCTTTCTTCAGATAACACGTTCCCACTGGCTCTCGCTCAGACACACCAAGGGTTGACCACTGGTACAGGGGAGCACAGGCCTGGAAAACACACACAGTGATTTTGAGACTAATTTATCCATAACTAGTTACGGGTTACAGCGGTTAACTCATCTGTGAACGCTCAGGTCAGTGAAGCTGAATGGACATGGACAACTGATTGATGTTTAACGCAGACTGAAGCTTTTCAGTGCTAAAAGTGTCATCAGAACGAAGACATGTGAGGACATGCTGTCTGGGCCTCAGCTCTTCAAAAGGCTGTCTAAGGGTTCAGACCTGGTTATAGGTTTTAGGTTAAAACCATGTTTGGGTTAGGGTAAGGGGCTAGAGGGTGCATGATGCCAGCGAGGGTCCTCACACACGCGTGTCTGTGCAGTGTTTCTTACCAGGATGTGTTCTCCACTAGATCGAACCGAGGCACCGAACCACTGCTTGGATTTAAACTCCATCTGAGCTCCAGCTTCATTCTTCCTATTGCCTGCAGACACAGAGACCAGTAGAACCATCAACTGATTCTAATGATACACATACATTTTGTGAGATATCAGAGAACATCAGAGAGAGAACACCAACCCCAAAATCACGTGGCACCAGCAGTGTTTTCCGATCATACTGAAATATCAAACTTCAAACCTGGCTGACTGTCAGCCAGGTCAGGTCTTAGAGAGAGGTTTGGTGTCTGTCCCACAGATGAAGTATGAAGTAGTCATGTGCTCAGAAGAAACACACTGCCTTAATAACATCGTAATATCATTATCAGAAATAGCAGATAAATCCTTAAGCTTGGTCTTGGATTGTGTACGCAACAGTGAGGAAACACTGGGACTTTCCCAGCAGGGCTGCTGAACTGAAAGGGCTCTGACTAACCACTATAGACTCTGGTGCCCATCAGACAGAACCTGTAGATCACAGAGAAAAGGATTCATTCCCCCTGTTTGGCAATAAGTTGGGCTATGTATCAGGCTCTGTAATTATGGGGGTGAATCAGCAGAAGTGATTGCAGCTAGTTAATAACATTGGCTTTAAATCACTAGGTGTGGTGAAGTGAATGTAATAACTGGACTCTAAATGGTGTCAGAAGACAAATGTTTGGCTGCTTCATGTTGAGAGCTTCAGTACTTCACCTGTAATTTATTATCATACAAAACAAAAAAGCAGCAAATGCTCCCATTTAAGAAGCTGGAATATGTGAATGTTTGGTACTTTGTGCTCATTTTTGGTGATTAATGATGAAGTGAGTGTGTGCAGCCAAGTATAAAGTCGGTCAGTTCAATAAACAGGCAGAAACATAACACAGCAAACACGACGGATGTGAATGAAGAATGCACAACAGATCTGTCTAACACTCACTTCCTGCTGGGGCAGCTCACACTCGTGAAGGAAAATAAAAAAAACCAGCAGGAACTACAGTACTTCACCTGTAATTTATTATCATACAAAACAAAAAAGCAGCAAATGCTCCCATTTAAGAAGCTGGAATATGTGAATGTTTGGTACTTTGTGCTCATTTTTGGTGATTAATGATGAAGTGAGTGTGTGCAGCCAAGTATAAAGTCGGTCAGTTCAATAAACAGGCAGAAACATAACACAGCAAACACGACGGATGTGAATGAAGAATGCACAACAGATCTGTCTAACACTCACTTCCTGCTGCGACCAACAAAGCAGAAAAATAAATACTTAAAACATATAAATATATATAGACACTGCACCACAATGGGGCAGCTCACACTCGTGAAGGAAAATAAAAAAACCCAGCAGGAACTAAAGCTTGTGGTGCATTGTGGTTAGAGAGCCAGAATAGGACAGAGTGACACTGAGTCACAGTCACATACATGTCTGTCTTCCTAGCTGTGAGAATCCCCGAGAAATTCTCCAACCACCCCAACCCTAACCACACAACTAATCCCCAACCTAAACCTCAATCTAAGCTGAACCCCGAAACCAAGTCTGAGCCCTCACGCAGCCTCTGAAGGGGTGAGGGCCAGACAATGTCCTCATAGCGATGCCTCACACACAACCGCTAAACACACACAGCTGAATTCCAGTTAACTCTGCTCTCTGCTCCAGTAAAGCTCTGGCCAGCGATCCCATCGGTCAAACCAACAACAAAGGCCTCTATTGTGGGAGGAAAACACACACACACACACACACACACACACACAGCCTAACTAGGCCACTCGGTGGCAGCTTTACAGCTAGAGGGAACAACATCAGTGAACAGTTTCCATCAGTTGAGCAGTGCAGACACCCAATGTCAGGCTGCAGCCTGCATGAAAGTACACATCCTGTACAAGCGGTCGACTCGACTAGAGGTACTGGAGCCGTGTACGGCAAATTTGCCTTTTATGGACACAACAGGCCTGGATCAGTACATGGAGTGAAGTGATCCAACAGGTATTCAAGTCTTGTTATTAGAGGAAAATCAACAAACTGGCCAAGCGCATACAGTCACATCATAAAGTGCTCAGAGCCCCATACGCTCTCACAGTTCACTGTGGGATGGATTTAATTTCAAATGGATCAAATTAACCTTTTGTGCCCATCACTCTACCCTGAAAAACCCAACAGCTGATATTAGATAGCTGCCGGCACACCTGTATCGATGAACATCTTAGTTACTATATACACAAACACACACACACACACAACTGAATGCACTTCAATGCAGAACGTCTGCCTTAACATCTGTGTTTATGAAGTTCAAAATGTTTCAGTTGTTGCTGAAATTGTCATAATTGTACAAACTCAATTACATGTTTATTACTGAGGTAGTAGCTAAAGGTGTTGTACTGGACTATATTATATTCAGAGGTGTCTCTATATTTTTGTCCTCCCCGGCTACATACATGAGAGGGTCAGAATAATAGGAACAAACGATGCCTGCCGGCAGAGGAGTGAGTCACACGAGGGGCAGGTTATGAAAGTTCTGAGTCCCGCCTGACGCTGCAGCGTGGTGATCGGCGGCTCTGAAACCCTGAGGCTCCGTGTTTCATCAGAGAAGACGACGTGTGCTGTACTAACACCTCCACCAGCTGCTCACTGAGTCAGAGATTTATCTGAGGCAATCCTGTCACACCCACTGTGCCGGGACACACTGAAAACCAGCACCAATCCAGCTGTGTCCACTTTATTAGGTACAGCCAATGAAATCCAGTGCAGCTGTTTGGTCATAAAATCACCTTTTTGATGCCTACGAAGTTCAGTTTCTGTTGACACACCGGGCTCCCACTTATCCACCGTGTCCTATTGAACTGCATCGTGCTCAGAGGGGTTTGTAATATTCTGACCCCTCTGAATACACACATTTCTGACAATGCCACCAAAAGCTTCCATTGTTATGTAGTCTAGCTAGGTACTGCACCACCAGTGTTTTAATCTGTTACACTGTCAGCAGAGGCTTGCTCATGGCTGTCCTACATACCCTGCCTGATTTTTGCTTTGTCATCCCTCTTTTTAGAAACCAGCAGTTGGTCACAGTGTTTCGTCTTGTCACATAGGAAACAGACCAAGCTGTCTGTAACACATCAATATCAGGAAGTAACATTTGTCCAAAAATAGAACCTGCCATCGGTTCTTCAGCTGATAAGTGCCCTGCTGTCCCCACATATTCTCCAAAAGTACCTTAAATACCCAGAGTTTGGTATTAACCATCAGTGGGCTGAGTGGCTCAGTGGTCTGATCAGAAGTATCAGACAACCAACAACCCACAACATTGCTCCATACTGAGCACTGCACCATGCCTAATCTCAGCTGAGCCCTGCCCAATTCAAACTACTAAGACAGGCACAGACGGATACCTGGCGATAACCAAAGCCCACAGTGTGTTCATGTAGGAGTCATTCACCAGGACATGCTGACCAGCCTAAGTCAGATATTCACCAGAGCTTCTGCACTGTTCACCAAATGATTACAGTTATCATTTTTAAAATGCAATTTAATGCTATTTTCACAGTCACCAGGTACCACTGTACACCAAAACAACCAGACACAGAGTCAGTCTCTTCCCGTGGGCCATCACACACATGAACAGTTTATATTGTATGTGCATGTGTCTGAGACACACACACACACAGTCTTCTGTGAATACCTGCCCCTACTCTGCCTTTAATTGGCTTTCTGAGCCAAGCATAAAAATATGTTTAGGCCGCGGTTACACAGCCAGGTGGAGTGGTTAAAATATGAGTGCATCGGTTACACGTCTGAAAAACACAGCTGAATCTCTTTCAGCATAGACACGGTGGGGCACTTAATGTCCAAGTCTGTCGAACCAATCATCTGTCCACAACCACAGGCACCAGGAGGAAGAGCAGCGGTGTGTCCCCTCAGAACACGCATGTGCCACACTGACAGCCAGGAGACCAGACTTCATGGACCGTACAAAGAAGCTGATGACTGCTGTTGCCAGTGAGGAGTCTCAGGAGGAGCTTCAAGTTGGTTCAAATGATGAAGCATCCAGTGGGTTTACAATACGTCAGATTTACTTTTGTTTACTGTTGTTTGTTTGTTTGTCCCTGAATGGTGTAACCAAGACTTGTTGTGCTGTTGCTTGTAAATTTTAATTCAACAATGAATCTAATGAACTTAACTGCTAGTTAACATCGATCCATCTATTATCTATACCACTTATTCCTGAATAGGGTCGCAATGGGGGGACTGGAGCCAATCTCAGCTGACATTGGGCGAGACCCTGGACAGGTCAGGAGTCTAACAACCACACACTCACTCTTACGGGCAATTTAGACTCTCCAGTCAACCTAAGCTGTGCGTGTTTAGACTATGGGAGGAAGCCAGAGTACCTGGAGAGAACCCACGCAGGTACAGGGAGAACATGCAGACTCCGCACAGAAAGGCCCCGGGCTCGAACCCAGAACCTCTTGCTGTGAGCCGACAGTGCTAACCACCATGACACTGTGCCACCCTGCTAATTATTGTACAGGAATAAAATAACTTTGCTTCAAATTTTGCTCTGGCCTCTTTATGTTTAAATTCAACAATAACTTGAACTTAACTTCTGAAGCAAATGTGTAAGGCAGTCTATTATTTTGGCCTGTGATAAATATGCTTGGCCAGAGCCACCCGAGGTGGTGAATCAGGAAGTTAAGACTTTTTAATACCTTTCAAGGCCTAATTTTTTTTTTTTATTTAGTTATTTAAGGAAACTGAATTCAGTGCTTTTCAAGACCTGAAGATGGTCTGTTCACTGTCTTCTAGCTTTGTTTGTGGTCTCTACCAGCTCCTGAGGGCAAAATAATAATATCAACTGTATGAGAGCGGTGAGAGCGAACCCGAAGAGGGAAGCCATGGTCCAGACACCAACCAATGAGCTGAGACTCAGTGTGAAGTAGAGGGGAGCTGCAGAGTCAGCTGGTCAGGCTCTGGAGGTTCATCACTGCCGGAGACTCCTCTCACATACCATCACTGGACCCACTTCATTTGTTCAAGATTTTAGCTGGTCAGAAAACTAAACAGCCATCTACTAAGAGCAAGCAACAAATTCAATCATTTCTCAGGAAAGACCCTGATCAGCACCTTCCATGGCAGCTTTTCTCTGTTTATTCTGCCATGAACTGAAAATCTTGGGCTCTGGGATCTTGTGACTGGCATTTTTCATACTGAGTACACTGACAAAAGCAGTTATTAGCTGCAGCCCTAGCTACTGTAACACAGACAGCACCAAGCAGCAGAGAGGACATGTCCCTGCCTGTTTGCTCACAGCCAGTGTGAACACGGCGCCTGTTTAACCGAGACTCCTGCTCAGTGTCTGTTGCTGGGGTCACACAGGGATGGGGCCAGCTCTGAGACGCTACTAAAGGGGACAGGTTACTGGACAAACACCTCTGAAGGCAAAGGAGAAACATCACTGCATTGCTGTAGACAGCCCTGTGCTCCTGCTGCCTCTCACTGCCAAGAACTCTAAACAAAGTGCACACTTTATGTTTGCATTACATGCGCCTGAAAGACTGGGAGTGGTTCACAGTCTACAGACAAGCCCACACAGCTCCTGCTGAGCGCACATTCCTGACATTGGACAACAGCAGCAGGCAGAGCTGAAGCCTTAATACACTGGTGTCGCCATGTTCGTGGTTAGACACAGCTGACTGGCTGCTGTGTTATAGGCTCGGTCCTACCATGCCACTCTATTTTTTACGGTTGTGAGTGTGAGATTTTCATTAAATCAAACCCCGTTTTTGATGCTGTTCATGGGATGAATATTGTCCCTAACAGCTGTTCAATATATTTAAACTTCCTCTATAAAGCAGTGTTCACTGTTAGTGGTGGAGTCCACCTCTCCGCCACTAGATTCAAAGAGCCACATATGAAGCAGCGACAGGAGACAATGCAGCCTGTCATCCAGTGTTCTGACTGAAACCAGCCTCACTGCTCTCCATCCTACAGTTGGAGCAGAGCTGAACCAGCTGCTGATGATAACACAACAGTTTCTGCTACTTCACATTAGAAGACTTCAACAGGACAAACACATTGCAGTGTTTATTCAACTTCAACTTGGCCCCACCCCCACCCACCCTGTGCAACATGTATGCAGGCTGTCACCTCTAAGAAACCTGTACTGGAATAGTACCACCAAAGCCCTGAGTGTATGATCGCACAGTGTGAACATCAGCGGAGGTTCATGTCAGCGAGCTGATAATCAGTGAACTGACAACACTTCATTCAGCCAGACATCACGTGCACATCGGCCATGCTCTCTGGGAGGAGCTGTTACTGTGCACTAATCTAACAGTAACCACTGACAGACTGCATCTGTCCTGCAGATGCTGACGTCAGTCGACACAGGTTTCTGGGAGCAGGCAGCTTTTCATCATGGAGGCTGAATAAATATTCTTACTAAGAGTGAGCCCCCATCAGGATTTAGCAACATCTGAATCCAATGACGCAGCTAATCATGATGGAGCTGACTGGTCACGCCTAATAAACAGAAACGGGAGATCCTATTCAAACTTCTGATTGACTTTTGCTCATTAATTTGTCAGTATTTTACATTATGGACAAACAGTTGTTCTCTAAGCTGACTTACAATAACCTGTGTCGAATCCCATGGAAATGGCTCTGTTACACTGTGAAGAGGCCGCCACTCTTTATCCCACTATAGGCTGAAAACCATTATAAAGCCTCATCCGGTTCTTTCAAACCAGGAACTCAGAGGGACGACTCAGACCACTTGAGTATATAAAAAATATATCCGTGCTGGTTTATTAATCCTTTCTGGGCTGTCGAACCGTGACGTCACCCGATAAGCAAGCTTTGCAGCTGCTCTATCGTTTAGCCAAAACATGAGGAAAAGTCAAGGTGCGTGACTGTTGTTTTCGTGGTGTGTATCTAAAACAATTGGACATAACCTTACACATTAAGACAAATATTAAGACTAGCATTACAGTTGACACTAACAGCAGTTTTCCTGTAACCTTGACGTGCCTGCAGTCTGCACTAAACATTCATAGACAACAAATCTCTGAATATCTATCTAACTAAAAAATAACCTAACACCACCCACACAGTTCAGACTGGTTTGACTGTTTAGCACCTGAGAAACCAGCTGTCAACAAGCACAGCACCAGACATGTGGGCGCTGACACAGATTTACACAGTTAAAAACAACTCTGAGTTATTTCCTGTGGGGCCACAAAAAGGAATCTGAGAAAGCTTTATATTAACACGACTCTTCAGTTCTTCATTATGTTCCCAGACACTGCTCTCTCACTTTAGATTATGACAACTTCACTGCATTATATTACAAGCTACCCACAGCTGAAGGTAGAGCAGGGAGGGACAGTAGCAGGGTGTCTAGGATGCTGTCCTTCTGCCATCAGGTGTGAAAGATAAAGGCAAGGTTTTGGTACCTGTGTTGTCAAACTGCAGCTGCTGGCAGGAGGAAGCACTGCCCCAGGGGCAGCTGTACACTGCTCCTCTCTCCACGATGCTGCCCGAGGATGAAGCGTTGTCCCGAGGAGCTCCTATCAGGACGTCTGACCTGACGAGAGGAGAAGAAGTCACGTGATGAGGAGCTGCAGCTCTGCTGATCAAACAGCCAGCTAGTTAGTCTGACAATCACCATCAGCACAGGGTCAGCCAAGAGAGTTTGCATGATGCTAAATTAGGTCAAAGGTAAAAACACTAATACCGTACATCCATGTTACTGTAGGGGGGGAGCTGCATGTAAATGAGCCTGCACGTGCACGAGCGGACGGACACACAACAGGAGAGATGTATCACTGTGTGTGCAGCTTTCATAAATACAGATTTTCTGGTTGCTACACACACACACACACACACATTTAGACGTTGCTCTCGTGTCCCCGGTTCCTCAGACACGATGTTGTTCATCCATCACCCAGCTGTAGCTCGTGCACTACTATCACAAATATAAAACAAAGTAGTGACATCGTAGGCCTACAGCTCTCCTCTGCATTCACCGCAGAGCTGAAGAAGAACACACAGTATTGGTTGACAGCAGCCTGGCTTGCTCACAGAGCAAAGCTGGGTTTATCTCCTCTATTTGGCTGCAAAGCAAAAGGGCCTTCAGAGGACTCCTGTTCCCAAGAAAAAAATGTTAACCGTGTACACGCTGTTTCTTTTTAATATGAAGCTGTGAGATGAGCCAAATATTTGACACTTCTGTGCACTGTGGACGCACGGCGAGCCTCTACAAACCTGCTGTCAGAGAAGATACAACATTATACAGTATCCTTAATTATCTCCTCATCTGTGAACACACGACTGAGTGCAACTTCCAAAACATGTTCATGTTTTACTATGTTAAAGGCTTTTTCTAGTACAAACGTGAGTTTAACGTCACCAAAAAGCCCGAAGTTGGACGTGTTATGCAGTGGACCGATGGTGGAAGAAGCAGTACTCTAAACTTGTACCCAAGTCAAAAAATACAACAAGGCATAAATACTGCACTACAATTGTTACATTCTGCATATATACATCCTCCAGTACAGAAGTATTATCAACAAAACAAACTTCACATATCAAAAGCAAAAGTAAAACTGACAGGCAAGCAAAACTCCTGTCCCTGAGAAATTATCACTGTTACTAACAGTGCTGCTACGCATAAATAACTAAGCTGGTTAATGTAGTCTAGTGGTTCCCAACCAAGGGCTCCGGCCCCTCCAAAGAGCCACCAGACAAAGCTGAGAGAAGTTCTGCTGCACACACCTTTACCTTTTAGCTTTTGTGAACTATCAGATACCGTGAGCTCTTTGGATCACAGTTATTTAAATGAAACCGTAGTGGTACTGCTAATGCATCGTTTTTTTATGGTTTGTGTTGATAATGTTAATTCACTATTTAAAAAGGAACAACAGCTGTAGAATACATGTAGTGCTTTAAAAAGTACAATGGAAATACTCAAGTACTGTACAACTACTGCAGTAGTGTAAGAAATACTCAGATGCTTTACTTAAAGTACTAATACCACAGTGTAAAAAAATACAAGTCCTACATTCAAAATTTTACTTAAGTAAATGTACAAGTAAAGTACCACTACTCATTCTGCAGAACGGTCCGTGTCACAGTAATTTCTCTGATACTACTGGAGTACAGTCATAGTGACTGATGTGTTACTGTGTTCATCACTTTAATGCTGCAGCTGATTCTGAGAAGGAACTGAAGTTATCAGGTACATGTTGTGCAGTAAAAAGTACACGGTTTGTCTCTGACATGCAGTGAAGTCACAGTATGAAGTAGCAGGATACGAAAATACTCAGATAAAGTATTGAGAGTACTGGCTACTTTCCACCAGTGGTTTTAAATAAGAAACTGAGAATAAATGAACTAGTTAAAGGTGAAGATGACGCCTTCAGGGGCACAAACTGGACCCTCCTCATCGTCATCACCACTCTCTGCTGGAAACCTTACTTTTGGTTGTTGGGGGGCTTGAAGAAGTCCACCGAGAAGCCGAAGTAGCTGCCCTGCGGTCCGGAGAACACGGAGGGTTTGTCCACGTCCAGGTTGAAAGAGCCGCAGCGATGGAAGTGAATCCACATCAGGACGACCAGTCCGGGCACCGTCCGTCCTCCTGCCATGGCTGGAGACCTCCGCGGGTGACCAAAGGTAACACCAACCAAGACTCGGCTACGGCCCGTCGGTTAGCTAGCGTCCGGGGGGTTGTGTCCACCAGCAGTGTCACTTTAGACCGGTTTAAAGCCGGTCGGGCTTCCTAACAAGAGCGCTCCTCCACAACAAGCTGTCACGAAAGTGTTAGATAAACCACATTTGCGTCTTATAACCGACGCTGTTAGACACCAAACGCAGCAATGTAATTCAGTCCGCGTCTCTCTGGAGGTTCGTTAGCCTGTTTGAACCGACAAAAGCAGCAGAAACCCGAATACAAACCTCGGGAGAGGCCGAGACTCTCATGAATGTAAAATGTGTGGAAGTGTAACCGCAAGTCCGCAACCATCCAACAAGTCAAGTTCACCGAGCTGACGT
>NW_018128119.1:580864-585533 GCF_001952655.1 Monopterus albus
AAGCAAAAGCACCGCTCTGCGTCAGAGACCAACAGCACCAGTGAATGCGGTGTCCTCTGCCATTTCAGCCTACTCCTAACAGGCAAATTTCCATACTACATGGACATATTAAAATTGGCTGACTTTATTCAATAGTGCCTTCAAATGTGACTCAATCACCTGTGTGAAAGCATTGTGCCGTGCTTTTATTCTGAAGTTTATTTTCTGGTTTAACTTGAGGCTGCGAAGGGTCTTGACGCAACAGGAAGTTGTTTCCACCGCTGGCGTAGACAGTAAACTGTCTACGGTTTTAGTTTCGTTCCCTCTTTAGGCAGCCTTTAGTCTCCAGGCTTTATCTAGCTCTCTACTAAATGCGCTTTACTGGTGCAGAAGCTCTGGTTGAGTAGTTTCAAGCACAGTTACATTTGTTTTGAAATGTCAAATATCTCAGAGCCACAGTAACGTATAAACAGCCTGCTATAATGCTGCGCCATCAGCAGGATGTTATGTTTGTATACTACTTGTATACTATAATAACTGCTGTCTGCAGAGAGTGTCCACTGATCCCACAGTGTTTACTTACACACAAAAACACACACTGAATCTTTATAACAACATCTGAAAATGTAATTGCCAGAGCATTGTCCACTTCTGCTTTGCCCATATTTAGTTAGTTAGGGATGAAAAGCTCAGACTTTCACCTCAGTGGCATTTAAAGGGACAGTACAACAACCTATTTCTTTTGTATTGAATGGCCATAATGCAAGAGGCTCCACACTGTGACTGCATTAACACTTTAGTACATGACACTAACTTATAGATGTAATCATACCAAATAGCTCACTTTTTACTTGTATATATGTACATAATTGTCAATAGATGGTTGTTTGTCTTCTTGTTTTTTTTTTTACTTGCACATCTGGGGCCGTGGAGCTGGAGTCAGATTCCTTGTATTTTAATATACTTGGTAATAAAGTTTATGATTGATGATTGATTGATTGATTGATGCAGAACACACATTGCAACTTACTGTCCACAAATGTTTTATGACTACAAAAGGAACCAGTCAAATGCCAAGTTAAGACAGGCAAGTGCAGTTCAGGACCAACACCATACTCCCCGGTTCCAGTCCTGAGTTTAGACACGCCAGACAAGACAGGTCCAAGATCATATTCTGAATTATTAAGTCAGAAATGCCCCTAAGCTGCAACTGGCAAGTCCCAAGTTAAGCCAGATTTAAGTCTAAAGCAAACTACAATGAAGCCCTTAAATAAAATACCAAGTTAAGATGGACGAGTCCCAAATCAGAATCAGAGACTCAAGAATAGCAACACCGGTCAAGTCATGTTCTAAGTCAAGACAAGCTGTTACTGTACTACGAGCCGCATGACAAGACAAAGAAGTTGAAAGTCAAATCAGATGCTGTTTCATGTCATCCCTGCTTGACCACGTGTAAAGGTTTGACACACAACAGTGGCTTAGAAAGAGATCATGTCTTATGCATATGCAGGGGATATACAGTTCACAGCTACATGTCGTTTTACACAGATAACGTTTGGTGATGTACACAACTCATGTAGAGTTACACTCTAATGCTTTTTTGTCATCCTTCATGAATACACATGCTGTGTATAGCTACAGCTCAGATGCAGGCCCAGTGAGCAAGCTCAGGGGTTTTTGTCTTATTTGGCCATGAGCTGCTCTGAATCACTGCTACAATGAAGTGTGCACTCAAGAATCTGTGGCAGAACTCCCCTGAGACTCACAGGAGGGGGAGGTTACATGTGGTGATGTAATATCTGTATGACATGCAAGAAAAAAACAAGCCAGATTTACATGCCATGGTTAAAACGTGTGTCTAAGCACTCGTATATCAAAGCGAATTTCCCCATAAGAAATAATGGAAACTCAGATGATTCGTTCCACAACCACTTATTTATACAAAAATGGTTACAGTAATACAAAATATAATATAAAGAAAAAACAAAACAAATTAACCTTTGAAAAGAATCGTGGCTGGTGTGAGGGAGACAAGACAGAGGAGCTATTTGCTATCTGTTGGCTTACTGTCAGGTTTGCTTGGTTTCACCTGCTTCTCTTCTAGTCCTGAGTTTAGACACGCCAGACAAGACACGTCCAAGATCATATTCTGAATTATTAAGTCAGAAATGCCCCTAAGCTGCAACTGGCAAGTCCCAAGTTAAGCCAGATTTATCTGTTGGCTCACTGTCAGGTTTGCTTGGTTTCACCTGCTTCTCTCCTCTCTCTTCCACACACCTGCCAGCTAGTGTCATTATCACCACCTGTGTTCACTCCTGCAATCCCCAGACCTCCTATATTTACCCTGCCTTTCTACCTACCCTCTGCCAGTTCATTCCTGTTTCCATACAGACAACTAGTGCTACCCTTTTGTCCCCTGCCTTATTGTAACCTGCTTTTTTTAAAATTTTTTTATTATTATTATTAATAATATAAAAACCCCTGCTTCTACTACGTCTTCTCCTCGTCCTCTCCTGCCTTCACCTATGTTTTCTGGATTATACTGCGCACACGGAACTGTTACCTCCGGACCTACAACATTCCTCTCCAGACAACCTCTCACCAGCCAGGTCAGTGAACTCTTCTCCATTCCCTCCTGCTCATCGTCACCTTCTGCCTTCTCCTGCCTCTTCTGTCCCTACCTGCTCAGGACGACCAGCCAGTGAGTGATCTTCTTGCTCAGCCCAGCAACAACCCTGGACTCACTCTCCTGCTGTCGGCACCCATCTCCCTCTCCTCCTATATCTATTCAGTATTGTTTGTCTACGTACTAGCACTCGTTACCTTGTATAGCACTGGAAATAAATGACCTGCTTGAACAGAAGTCAGCCATCTGAGTTCGCCTTTTCTGTCACGCTACCTCTGGTAGCGTGCAATCACAACACTCACTGAAAATTTTTTCTGTTTGTGTGACTTTAACAAGAACTGAAAAAACTTGGAAAAATCAACTGGACTTGATTTTTAGGTCAAAGACGTTTCACGTCTCATCCAAGAGGCTTCATCAGTTCTGCCTGGCGGGCGTTGAGTCGGAGATATTTATCCCCATCGGTGGTGTTCCAGTATCGGTGAGCCTTGTTACCTGTCTTTGAACCCTCACCTGTGGACCGACACCTATTGTCCTGGTGGGCATGTTTGGGCAGAAATTTCAAAACAGGATTGTAGATGGATGACAAGTTGTGTCTTAGTCCACCACCCCTATTTAGTGAGGGGTGTTTTATTTGGACAAAAAAAACTTTCTTGACTCCTCTCTCAATGGCCGACTCTGTGGCTGTGATGAAGTCTACCACAGGGATTTGTTTGGGTGTGACCGCAAAGTTCAATCCCTTGATTTTTGACCCATTTGTCATTGTGCAATGGTTGTGCTCCTCCAACTGAGGACATCTGAGGCTGGCTGTCCACTCTGTAGTCTCTGGAATTTAACCATTTGGTGCACCTTGCTCTTGTGTTGGGTAAGTTGCACCTTTTCCAAGAATCTTGATCTCCTGAAAGATTTCTCTGGTAACCTTGGTGGAGAGTCTTTCTCAGTAGTTGTCAGCGAAGCTGTGAATATGGGCCTCAAAGAGCACCGAGACACAGAAGGCAGAGGAGAAAGAGGAAGTTCCAGGGGAGGTTGGAGAGGATGAAGGAATTATCATTAAAATGCTGTGGCAGAATGCTTAGAAAAGTTAAGCTTTTAATAAGTAAAGATAATCATAAAATGATTTGTGTTTTGTTTGACCCAATCATTAGTGAATGTGTTAAATAAAATGTGAAAGGGGGGGAAAACTGATTCTACATCTAACAGAGTGGAAAGTACAGAATCACACGAGGAAGCAGACACATCTCTAAAATGAGGAACGGCAAGTGTGTGTGTGTGTGTGTGTGTGTGTGTGTGTGTGTGTGTGTGCCTCCCACACAGAAGAGACACACACCATATTGAGGAAGTAACAAAAATCATGTTTAAGCACAAAAGTAAAGATTTGACTGATAATTGTTTGATCAATGATAATCCATGTTAGTCAAAGTAAAGTATTCAAAATATAAAGATTTATGTTCTGATTTTAAGGCATTGATGGTTTTGTGTGAAACTAGTGTGCAATTCTGATTGTTTTGTTAAAAAGCGATGGAAATTTGGTATTTCAGTCAGATGTGAGTTTCTTGTAATTTTGTTATGTATTCAGATGGTTTAGTTTTCTAGAAAAGAGGAACTAGAATCCAAGGCTGGATCACGGTGGGGTGGAGGCCAGTTACGGGCCGTGGGCTTGGACTGACAGTAAAAAAAAAAAAATGCAATACTTCAGAACAATATGATTTTGCACGCCAAATAGGGTATCAACTGCAAACTGCAGCATCTGGTTGGATGAGCGGACAAGGACAACTGACCAAGAATCCTATAAAAACCGAGGCAAAAAGAGGAACAGGAGTCTTTTCACAGCTGTGGCCGAAGGCTCTGTCCAGTTAACCATCTGACTTCCAGGAGACAGAGGACTGCAGAGAGGCAGTCCGGGGAGAGGGCACCCATCTGGGGGTGCTCCCCCGCAGGCATCGGCCTGTGGGGGTGAGAAGCATGCCATCGTGGGAGAGAGAGCCCCTTCTCTGGGTGCTCGGACACAGGCATCGGTCTGTCAGAGCAGGAGAAATGCATGCTGATCTGGGATGATCACACTGCCGA
>NW_018128119.1:585724-596828 GCF_001952655.1 Monopterus albus
GGATGAGCTCTGATTTTTATTTGAAAAATTCTTTTCCCTTGTGAAAGCTTGAATCATGGCAAAAAGGAAAAAGAGGAACAAGCATTGCCCAATCAGTCACCGCCTGCCCAGAGCCAGCTGAGGATCGGTGACGTGAGACCTTTGACTTTTTATTCAGATCAAGAGCTTAGCTCAACCATAATGATTTTAATCAGTATGATTTATTCTAAATTTATGATTAGAATTGGTAATTGTTGATTTATTTAGATTGGAAGCCAACTATTGATGATTTTAAGGTTTATATTTTATTGCTTGTTTCTTTGCTGTAGCTCTGTTAGGCTTCTATATAAAATTCCTGAAAAGGTTTAATACTCTCTCTGGTTATTGAGTCAATTTTGATGTTGGTGACATTCCTATGATTTTGTTTAGTTAAAACTTTTCAGTGTTTGGTTACCCAATTCCCAGTGAGTTGGGATTACCCAAGTCTTAGTGAGTGTGTGAGGTTGCATAACAGTTCACAGGGTTGACAGAAGGCCCAGACTGTACTTCTAAAATCACTTTTAGACAGTTACATCTAAAATATCCAACTGTTTACTTGTTAAATAATACACACTATTCTTTAAACATCCTATCCTTAATAACCTCTTAGGTCAACTAAATACTGTCCAAAACAAATATGGTCTTAAGTGTCCAGTGATACAGCTTTTATTGTTTTTTTCAGACTAAATTTAACACTTCCTCAAAGAGCCAGAGAGTACTGGCTTACAAAATTTCTCAGTACAGTGACATCTGAGGGTTTAAAGAGGTAGCTGCCACAATAAACTGCAGGTTGTTGTTATTTGGGAGGTTTGCGGTCTTATCCTGAATTAATAACATGAAAGAGGGAGGTCTACAGGGAACTCTGTTCGCAGGTTCATGGTAGTCAATTACTGAGTGAATATCTCCGTCATACAACCTCAAGCAGTGTTTGGAGCTTTAATATGTTTCAAATATGCCACCTTAGTGTGAGAGGTAAGCTTTATTCCTATGTCCAGGGGTTAGCATATTGTGGCCTTCTGTAACCTGTCCAATGACACTTGCTTTTGCCTCCTTTTAAGGATTTGGTGGAAATGTGAAATTGTCATTAAACAGAATTATCGTTCGTACTGCTATAGCAGTATTCGGGTGGTGCTTTTCTACAAAATTTTGCACCGTTTCCCACATTTTACACAACTCCTTTTATAAAATCTTGCGATGTCAGCCACTCACATTCCTCGTTCATGCTTCTTGATTTCCTTTTCAATTTCCACTCTAATCACCGCCTTTCTATTCAACCTTTATTTTTTTTTTCTTCATGGGGGGCCATTGTTGCAGTACAGATGTTGACTATACAAGTGAGGCACAAGAACCATCGGCTCAGTTGTGACGTGACGCTCGGCAGACAAAGTGTACGTACTACTCGTATTGCAAGACCTCGCTCATTTATAAAGTTAAAATTTACAAAAAAAAATTTTGCTTGTCTTGCAAAACACTTGCAGACATATTACTTCCAATCCAAGGTTTTACTGTATTTCACTAAGTACATGCAGTTAATACAGCTAACAGATCATTAGATTAACATGTTGACTAAAAGACAAAGGATGTGATAAATGCACCAGCTACTGTTATCCAGTAACATAACTGCAGTATGTGGACTACTACCATTAGCCATCCTTGGTGGTACAGTTTTATGGGGTTTTTATCACTTCCCGTTTGGACTATTGTAACTCGTATCTTGGGGTCGGTGAGTCCTCTATCAGTCACCTCCAGATGGTCCAAAATGCAGCAGCGTGTCTCTTAACAGGTACAAGGAAATATGAGCATATCTCTCCAAGTGTCCCAAGAACAAAGCGTAAGTTTTTCCTCCCCACTGTCGCCAAGTGCTTGCTCAAGGGGGATTTGTTGGGTTTTCCCTATGTAATATTGATTACAAAGTAAGGTCTAGACCTTACTGTTAAGTGTCCTGAGATGACTTTTATTGTGATTTGGCGCTATACAAATTAAAATTTGATTTGAAGCTTAGAGGTGATCGAGCCTTCGCAGTTGCTGGTCCTAAACTCTGGAATGATTTATCGCTGTCCATTAGACAAGCCTCTACCCTGTCTCTTTTTCTCTTTTAAAAACTCATTTATTTTCCCTGGCATTTTGATATTTTATTTTATATTGTTGTTTGTGGGTTTATAATTTATATTGTTTTATTGCAATGTACAGCACTTTGGTCCACTCCAACTTTGGTTGTTTTTAGTGCTTTATAAATAAAGTTGGTATGGTATGGTAAGGTATAATGCTTTTCCATCCAATATCATAATAGGTTTTTTCATATTATAATCACTCCCACTATTTTCATTTTTCATCTTTGTCCTTTTCAGTCTGTCTGATGACTTCCCTCCGAAAGAGGTGTGGGGGGGGGGGCTTATCCCAGCCGATATTGGGCAAGAAGTGGGGTCCACCCTGGATCCACTCGCACGCACACATTCACTCCTACAGGCAATTTAGTCACCAATCAACCTAAGGCTTTGGACAGTAAAGGCTGAAAACCATTATAAAGCCTCATCCGGTTCTTTCAAACCAGGAACTCAGAGGGACGACTCAGACCACTTGAGTATATAAAAAACCTTCTTACTATGAGTCAACAGCACTAACCACTGCGCCACCGTGCTGCCCCACATGCACAGTTGTAAAATGAAAATTTTCAAGTGGATGACATGGTCTCCAACATTAGCTCTCAGGCAGAAGACAGCATGACATGGAGCCATAAATCTAGTACTAACCAACGCAGATGGTCCCAGGTCCATAGCATAGAAGGCCATTAGAGACTCTTAATAATGCTGATTTTGTGCTATGACAGGATTTGAAACCAGATTGTTTCAAAGATGTCATTGTCCAAGACAAAAGACTGCAACTGCATAAAAACAATCTTTTCCAGCACTTTAGACAAGTTTCGGCACCGGCAGAGATGGAAGCCTTGGTTACTTGCGCTATCTTGTGTTTGGTGTTTTTCTTTGTTTTGCTGGTCTTTTGCATTCCGGGTTACTTTTACCAGAGAAGAACTGTTAAATATTAGACAACTCACACCAAACGACCTTCCTCAGATTTTTGCGACCGAAGAATGCTATATGGACATTCTGATCAGAGGCTTAGCGGCAATATACGGGACCTGGGGAAAAAACGCAGCCGTGGAAAGCATGCGGGTGTCCTGGTGAGGCTACGCCAGAGAGGAACACAGGCTCCACTCCATCTATCCACCTGGCAAATCTCCACTCCCTGGTCAACAAGATGGATGAAATTCTTCTCAACAGGACTAACTCTGAGTTTGCACGCTCTACTGCTTTGTGCTTCACGGAGACCTGGCTGAGTGACTCGATCACGGACAGCGCAATACAAGTACCAGGGTTCCAGGTGTACAGAGCGGCTCACGTGACGGAGCTCTCCAGGAAAACAAGATGAGGTGGAATCTGTTTCTACATAAATGAAGGTTGGTGCACAGATGTCAGTGCTACAGAGGACATGTAATGCAGATCAGCTGGCCCCCATCTTCACACCTACTGGGCATGCATGCTGGAGGTCAGTGCATCTGGGTTAAAACTTTATTTTAGTTGACCTCTGGCTACACGGCTTAACAATTAAACACCCGTCTTTTGTCCTTTTTCAGCTCTTTGTTCATCATTATTATCAATTTGTTGTCCCCACCGAGGAATTTTCTCATCTAGGACAGATGAAAGACAAACTTACCCTTTGTCCATAAATGTGTTATTGGTCATTTAAAATATGAAACTCATGCATAATATCTTTCTTCTTTGGATAATCATTTCTCAAAGTTACATAACAATAAAAATAAATACCCATCACCTAAGTCATGCACTGATCTTTAAGCACAACTACACTGATCTTTAAGGGGTTTCTTTTTTACTACATCAGTCACAAACTGCATAAACCAGCAAATGGCAGCACATGATAACTGGTGTTCATGGATGAAGCTGTTCCTTAAACTGTTTTAAGGAACAGCTTAAACAGCCTCCATGAACTCTCATCAGAAGAGCTGTGTTGCTGTCTTATACTGTGGATTGAGTGTTTGAATTACGTATAAAGGTAGAACCATTTTTTAGAAATCCAGTCATCACAGCTCTGATCTGAGGCAGGTTCAGGCCATAAACTAGAGGGTTAATGATGGGAGGGATGATCAACATCTCCAGAGATAAAGCAACAATGACAAATGAATTTACTTCATCAATTTTATACCTACTCAGTGAAATCTCACAAAACAGAGAGATGCAATAGTTTCCAAAGCTCATTATGTGGGGCAGGCAGGTCTGTAAGGCCTTTCCTCTGAATTCAGATGAACTTCTCCTGCAGACAAGTAGAATGTGCAGGTACGTGTACAGGACAAAGAACAGGGGGAAAAAGACTGATATCACAGCAAGAAACTGACTTGCTACCCTGATCACAGTTGTGTCCACACAGGAGAGATTGATTATAGATGAGTTGGTGCAAAAAACAATGTGCAATTTGTCTCCACACAAAGGCAAAGTGATGGCTTGATAGAAAAAGTAGACAAAAGCCCACGCAGGGAACAACACAGCCAGAATCAAAAGAAGCAGCACCGTCCTAAATGTCATTTTACTGTGATAATGTAAAGGCTGGCAAATAGCAACAAACCTGTCATAGGCCATGACTGTGAGGAGAGAGAGCTCATGAGCTAGACAGGTGTTCGTAATGTACATTTCAGTGAAACAAAGCGGACGTGAGATGAAATGAGTGTCGGACAGAAGGTCCATCAGGAACCTGGGGAAGAAGCCGGTTGAGACGTAGTTTAAACACAGAGAGCAGATGAAAATATACATGGGCTGATGCAGAGAGTTCTCCAGGCAGACTGACAGAACAATGACAAGATTAGCAGAGATTATAGTCATGTAGATTAACAGAGAGAGGCTGAAGAAAAGATATCTGAGGGGCCCATAGTCTGCAAACACAGTGAACCGAAAATAGGAGGGAGTCAGGCTGTTGTTGCTCGTCATGTCTGCACAGCTGCAACGGGACAAGTCAGAGCAACGGAGGGAGAAGAGAACAGGTGGTTAATGGAGATTAAAACTTCTGAATTAAGAAGCTTGTTTTAGCATTTAAAAAACAAACTACATGCATATAAATATATTTCTAATTAAGGTGCCAAGCATATTTCAGTATAATGAATGCAAGTCATATAACGTGAAAGTCAGAACAACTAGAGACTAAAATGTTAAATAGCTTTTTCAATATTTACAACATAAACCTCTGTCAATGTACATATTTATCTAACTTCAATATAACTGGCACATTTCATGTAATTCATAAAGATGTGTTAAAAATATGCACAGATAGAAAAAAGTGTCACATGCAATAATTGCACAATCCAACATCACATTTCTCATGTCAAACAATCAGCACCTTAAACAGCGTCTGAGCAGAGAATAAAGAATATAATGTGGTTATAAAGTGTGACAGCTGACATTCAGCTCTGAGCTCTTACACATCCATGTTCACAACTGATGGAGCCCGGACTCTCACCCTGTTTTGCTGTTACACTGAGAGCAGCCACAAACACAGACTGGGCCCAGAGGGACATGATGGAAGTCTAGGCCTTCACTGACTCACTTTGTTGCATTTCATTTTATAAAAACACAGCCTCACTGATCTCTGTGGGCTTTCTTGAGTATGGTGGCCACAAAGTGCTGAAACATGCAGGATCCACCAGATGGCAGCACAAGAAAAACGGTGCTGCTGGATGCAGCTGCTGCATCATTCAGCACCCAGCTCCATGAACTGTCATCAGAAGTGACTGTTACTGAGTTTGTTGTAAGAAGCAGGTTCACTGAGGTCTCTGGTTTTCTGGAAACAGTTTCTAAATTGAACCTGGAGCCTGACTCAGTCCATCAAAAGCAGAATCATATTCATGAGCCAAGTATGATTAAACACACAAGGAATCTGACTAAGGTACAGAGGCCCTCAATGTGTCAGCAAGATAATAGGACAATATGTGCATTTTAAAGAGGAAAGACAGTAGCAATTTATTTATAAATATGCATACACATATTAGATTAGATTAGATCTAACCTTATTGTCATTACCCATGTACAAGGAAATGAAATACAGTTTAGCATCTAATCAGAAGTGCAATAACACTTTTGCAGAGTATACAGTAGCTACAATATGTTCAGTCAGTACTAATTTACTGATATGTACAATTGATATGTACAGTGAGTTATATATGGTATTTATGGATTTAAATTACAAGTAATGGATAAAGTACATTAAGATTATAAAACACTAGTCCAATGGGATGAAATGGAATGAAATAGTGCAGATTAGGATGATAACAATCAGTTACATGAGTTAACAGTTCAATGGATGAAAATAGTGCAAAGATAAATGTACACTATCTGGATATGCACAGTGCACTGTGCAAATGAATACAGCGCGGTATTATGAGTAGAGTATGTGCAAATTGACATCTATTTTGTATTGGTTCCGCCCTCTAAGAGCAGTTGCTGTTGGGTTCATCCCTCGCGCATGCGCAGTCCTGATGGGATTTCTTGTGCACCCTGTTCCCTGCACTGGGCTATCCCCACTCAGGTCTGCTGTGGTGGCATAAATGCCAATATGACCTGAGATCATCGCCCTCTTTTTCTTTAGCAGCCTACAAGACCGATTCCTGAAACATGTCTAAAGAGCATCAAATGCCAGACTCCAGCACCGCACCCCCACTACCGTATGCCCAGGCTATGATACGGGCATTATCCTCAGTGACCCACACCCCTGCTGCAAGGCCTGCCTTGGCGCAAAGCGAGCCCAGATGGCACTCTCCCCCTGGACCATGTGCCCTTTCTGTGATTGCTTGTCGGCAGTGGACAAGTAGTGCCGGGCTGAGGCATTTGTATCCGTCAGGGAATGTGATCCCGATGATGATGGCAGCTGGGCAAACTGCGGTGACGATCCCTTGGCGGATGAACAGAGCGAGCCGAGATGGCACTCTCCCCCTGGACCAAGTGCCCTTTCTGTGATTTGCTTGTCGGCAGTGGAGAAGTAGTGCTGGGCTGAGGCATTCGTATCTGTCAGAGAATGTGATCCCGATGATGATGGCAGCTGGGCAAACCGTGGTGACGATCCCTTGGCGGATGACTCTGGAGTTCCTTGGTGTAGACACATCAGAAGGGCCCAAGTCTGTTGTCTTGCTTCCCTCCATCGCTGGGTCCCCCATCTCTTCCCTCAGTTGCCATGGCACCGCACCGTACCATACCACACCATACCATACCATACCATACCATACCAATTTATAAAGCATTGAAACAACCGAGACGGACCAAAGTGCTGTACGGTGTGATTAACAATATACATTAAAAATAAACACAACTTACCAGGACAGATAAAATCAACACCAATATCAGACATCAGTCAATACAGATAAAGAAACACAAAAATAAGATATCAGTCAATACAGATAAGGTCACACCAATAAATAGTATCAAAACGCCAACAAGAATAAATGAGTTGGCACAATCAAATGAAACTGATTGTTAGATCTCAGGGAACGCATAGGTGTATGCCAGTGAAGCAAGACAGATAAATAGGGAGGTGCAAGGCCATGGAGGGATTTAAAAGCAAATAATAAAATTTTGCAGTGGATCCTAAAATGGACAGGTGACCAGTGCAAGGAAGCCAAGACTGGAGAAATGTGTTCATATTTACGTTTGCCTGTTAAAAGACGTGCTGCAGCATTTTGGACCATCTGGAGGCGAGCGATAGAGGACTCGCTAATCCCCAGATACAGTGCATTGCAGTAATCCAGTCGGGTGGTGATAAAAGCATGAATAAGTGTCTCAAAGAGCCGTCTGGAGACCATTGATTTTACTTTGGCCAACTGCCTTAACTGAAAAAAACTAGATTTTACGACAGCTGCAATTTGGCAATCGAAATTTTAGACCGGGTCCATCTTAACTCCAAGGTTTGAAATATTTTTCTTGTTATATTGAGTTAAAAAGCCCAAGTCAATGGAGGGAGACCCAACAGTATCACCAAACACCATCACCTCAGCCTTCTTTTCATTCAGCTTCAAAAAATTAAGAGCAAGCCAAGATTTAATATCCTCAAAACATTCAAGGAGCGGCCTAACACAAGAATTTGTCTTTGTAACTGGTAAATAGAGCTGGCTATCATCTGCGTAGCAATGAAAGGAAATATCGTGTTTCCTAAGTATAGAGCCAAGTGGGAGAAGGTAGAGAGAAAAAAGAAGGGTTCAAAGGACCGAGCCTTGTGGAACCCCATACAAAAGGGGCTCAGACGAAGACATAGCATCACCAAGCTTCACCAGTTGACATGGATGCCAGCGGAGATGAGCTCCCTCCAGCTCAGCAGCATGCTCTCACTGCTGGCCAGCCTCCAGCCTTCGGGGCTCTGGAATCTGCCAGACATCATCAGAAAGATGGCAGACTGCAAGGGTATTACTCTCCTGATGGCTGCCCCCGCTCCTCCCCCATCTGATGTAATGGGTGATTTCTACCAGACGAAGCAGCAGAGCAAGCACCTCCCCATCTGGCCCTAATTTCTCGCCATCTGGTCATTCTTTTCAGAGGCAGCCGAGTGGCCTGGGAATCTATGGGCTCCGGTTGCTCTCGTCGATCCCCTCACTACATTCACTGCAGAGAATGACAGACCTTAGCTTTCCCGCTGTTCCGCCGCTGGAGACAAGCATCTCCTCAATGCACATCACAGGCAGGTGCAATGATTAACAATGTGGCACTCCTCTCTGCATCCATCTCCTCCCTTGCTGCACAGGCCAGGGCTCTGTCCACAGAACCAGTGGAGGGAATTGGGAAAGCCATATCACAGATACCAGGGCAGATTCACAAGAGTTTGTTGGAAGACCCCATCAGCTGCTGTGTTCAATATTTTTCAATCAGAGACCCATCCTCGTGGTTTCCAGTGTTGGTACAGCTGCTATCAGAGGAGTTGTGACAGCTCTCGTGGCATGGGGACCCACTCTCCCAGCTGGATGGTGTGATCCAGCAGTTTCCTGTGACAGGTTAGTGCACCTGTCCTTCTTCAACAGATACATAGTGAAGAGGCCGTTTGACATGTTCACCATAAAGCAGGTGCGGGAGTGTGTGCATCTGGGCAACTGGTTCACATCCATCGACCTAAGAGACATCTACTTTTATGTGCCCATCATCCCAACACACAGGAAATTCCTGCACTTCTCTTTCCAAGGTGCATGGTGCCAATACAACCGGCTGCCCTTCGGTTATTCTCTGGCCTCCTGCACATTCTCCAAGTGTGTGGAGATGGTGTTAGAGCCATTATGCAGGATGGGAATCCGAGTCCCTTTTTATTTGGATGATCTGATTCTGATGGCACCCTCCAGACTGCAGGCTGCATCTCACATGGTGGAGCTGGTCATTCACCTGACCCAGCTGGGGTTTGTAGTGAACTGGAAAAAGAGTTCACCACTGCCGTGTCAGACAATCATTTCTTGGGGTTCTGTGGGTGCAGCTGGACTCCCTCAGCATGAGAGTGAAGCTGTCATCTGCCAGGCAGGAGGCACTTTCACTTCTCCTGCAGTGCATTGTTCCCCCCACAATGGTGATGGCTCTGTCTGTGATGTGCTTACTGGGAACAATGTCAGCCAGTCATGTAGTGGTCCCCCTCGGTCTCCTCCACATGAGGAAGTTCCAGAAGTGGTTCAGCCCCTTTTGCCTCGACCCCGTGTGGCACAAGAGGCGCATGCTAACAGTACACCCCCTCAGTTTAGTCAGACCTGGCATACTGGAGAATCCCCAGTGTCATAGCAACGGGAGTTTCCTTGGGCAAAGTCATATTACACATGTCGGTGCTCACAGATGCATCTCTGCTTGGGTGGGGAGACATGTGCCTGTCACAGGTCATTGGAGGGAAAGTGCTGTCAAACCCATCTCTCCACTTCAACTGTCTGGAGCTAGCCACAGTACTGAAAATGCTAAAAAAAAAAAAGTGTGCACCGATACTGAGAAGCAAACACATAGTGGTGCAGTCAGACCACACAACAGCTGTCGCTTCCATCAAGCGGGCAAAGATGGTGTTTATTCTGCCCGGTTGCTGGAAATTGTATAGAGTCTCCCGCTCTGGGCCCATCAGAACCTGCACTCCATCAGAGCTGTGCATGTTCTAGGCAAGCAGAAATGCATCTCATGTCACAAGGCGGGCCTCAGCCAAGCGAGTGGAAACTGAACCTATCCCTTCTTCAAATGCTGTGGGACAGATGCGGGTGAGCTGTGGCAGACCTATTCACAGCTCACAAGAATGCGCAGTGCACTCTCTGGTTCTCAATGAGCACCTGAGATGAGCCTCCATTAGGGGTGGACACCTTCGCTCATCATCCCTGGCCCAGAGGTCTTCTTTACGCTTTTCTTAATGTCCCACTGATCTCACACCTCCTTTCATGCATACAGGACGAATAGCTGCTTGTCATCCTAATAGCCCCAGAGCGCACAGGTGTGGCGCGGTTTCCAATGCTGGTACAACTGCTATCGGAGGAGTTGTGATGGCTCCCGTGGCATGGGGACCCACTCTCCCAGCTGGATGGTGTGATCCAACAGTTTCCTGTGACAGGTTAGTGCCTGTGGGCTTGGCCCCTGAATGGGAATGACTGGAGAGCCTAAGCTTGCCTCCCATAGTTGTGCATACATTTCAGAGTGTGTGAGCCCCGTCAATGACAGCATCTTAAATCAAATCAAATCAAATCAAATTTTATTTGTATAGCGCCAAATCACAACAAAAGTCATCTCAGGACACTTTACAAAGTAAGGTCTAGACCTTACTGTTATCAATATTATTACATAGGGAAAACCCAACAAATCCCCCTTGAGCAAGCACTTGGCGACAGTGGGGAGGAAAAACTCCCTTTAATGGAAGAAACCTCCGACAGACCCCGGCTCTTGGTGGGTGGCCTTCTGCCTCGACTGGTTGGGGTGAGTGGATAGAGGAGAGACAAAAGAAGAAAAGCAACAAGACACAACAATCAAACACTGATCAGGTCGATGTGGCTGGTGACTGCTCGTCAGAGATGTAGAGCTCCAGGGCAACCTGCAGAAAAGTACAGGGA
>NW_018128119.1:597880-598579 GCF_001952655.1 Monopterus albus
CTCAAACAAATAAATAACCCCCCCTATCCCCACTGTATAAGGTAAGGGCCTTGTGTTCAATTAACTCACAGTAACCGTAACTGATAAATCTTAAATCTGTAATAAACCTCTACATTATATGCCCTTAGGTCTTATGAGTACTGTATGCAATAACCAAACACAAGTTAGAGGTCAAGGTCAAAGTGTTTATTGTCATATGTAGAGGTAGGAAACGTGTTTCCCTGTACAATGGAATTCTTACTTTGCCGTCCTCATGAATGCCACACAATACAAATGAAATATAAAGTAGATAAGCAAGTAACACAAATCTAAGGCACTTTAAAGCAGCAAATGAAAGAAGCATAATAAAAATACAACAAGAACACAATATAATGTAGAGACAATGTATGCTACAGGGGAGATATGTCAGATATGTCATGCAAATAGTCAGCAGTGATTGTGCAATTATGCATGTGCAAACTGAGTATGTAAACAGTACAGGTGGAATTACATGAGGTAGTTCCTGAGTCAGCTGTTTAGGAATCTGATGGCAGTTGGAAAGAAAGAGCTTTTCAGTCTAGAGGTCCTGCATTTCACACTTCTGAGCCGGAGGGTAGGGGTATGAACAGTCCATGCTGGGTGGGTGAGGTCCTTGAGGATGGAGGCAGCTTACCTACGCACCCTGCGGTGGTAAATGCTCTGCAGAGAGGGCAGTGGAGT
>NW_018128119.1:598782-612036 GCF_001952655.1 Monopterus albus
CCCCCAGTGGCATCAGCATCTCTATACCCAGCTCTACCTGCATCACCGCCTCCGTACCAGCCTCTGCATCCAATTCAGGCGCCCCTAATGGATGCTGAGGTGAAAGGAGGGACTTTAACTCTGGATATCCCATTAGTGAAAGATACTTCAGAACCAGACCTGGAGATACGAATGGCTCAGATGGCAGAGACTATGACGACAATCATTGCAAATGATCACGATCAACTTGTCCATTTAACTGAAGAAGTGGCTGAAATGTCCCAGAGACAACAATCAATGATGGAAACACCTGGCCCCAGCCCAAACTCATTTCCTCTACCTGGACTCACTGTAACATCTTATCTGAATGAACCATGTGTGAAGCCTATTCCTCTCCAGCAGAGGGAGACACAATACCCTGAAGTGTATGATTATACTCTAGGAACCTACAACCAAAGAAGAACTGAAGATTATGACTCTGAAGATGAATACACAGGAGGATCAAAAGCTGTGCAAGATAAACCAGAGACATGGCGGCCTACTACATGCCATACTATGGAAGGGGTAATTACTGGACACTTCTCTGGAACAGTAAGCCCAGGAATGGAAGGGTCTATACCACAAGACCATTTGAAGCCGGCAGCAGACTTAGTTCACTCCAAACAGCGAATGCATTATATGACCACTAGAGGTCAGAAAAAAGCACAAGACGATCAAGACCAGATGACAATGCTTCAATGTCCTTTAAGAGTGACTGATACTGGATATCCCACCTACGTACCTTTTGCACACCGAGACATGGAGGGACTCATAGTCAAGTTACCGCCTCTTGCAACTGGAGCCTCAGAGTGGATTTCCACATTGGAAGGACAGACAATGGGTGAATCCCTCTGTGCTGGAGACATGAGAGCCTTATTTGGGAAAACTGAAGGTGTGGAAATAGCTCAGAAGCTACTGCGGAATGCGGGCATTACGTCAGCACACCCTGACTCCACCCCCCTCAATTTATTCAGGAACAACTTATGGGGCGTCCTGAGAAAAGAATATCCCACTGAAAGGAACATGGACAGTGTGGGAGACATCAAGATGAAGGATGATGAGGGCATGCTGGAGTATTTGAAGAGAGCAGCAAACCTGTGGGCAAAATATACAGGAGCCAGACATGACTCCAGTGATGCCATTCAAGCCCTATGGAGGATGCAGTGTATAAAGGGACTACCATAGGATGTACAAACCGCCTTGGTTGAAGTAGTTGGGCTTCCTAAGCTGCCTTATAAAATGTGGGTAGAGAACCTGGAACACCATCACAGACGATATCAAATGAAGAAAGGAAAAGAAGAAGAGGAGATGAAGACCCTCTCAAAAAGGCTGTTGAAACAGCAAGTTCGAGCAAATGATGATGTCACAAATGTTAACAAACTCAAGACAAAAAATGGAGCTGTAGTCACTAAAGAGTATCCTGATGTCAGGTTTGCCCGGCTGCGCTTGCTTCTCTCACCTTTCTTACTCTGTCTCTTCACCCCTGATTACTGATCACGTTCACCTGTTCCTCACTCCCTTATCACCAGCTGCACCTGATTAGATTGTTACTTATACCCAGTTCACCTCTCATTCACTTGCCAGTTCGTTCTTGTCCTTTTTCTACACTCTTCATACTCTCTAGATATTCTCCTCGTCTTTTTTTGTGCTCTGCCTTATTCCACGTTACTGCCCTGGATTATTTGTTTATCAACGCCTCTAGCCAGCTCCTATGTTTTTTTTTTTCCTACTCGGACTGTTTCCTCCGCACCATGGCTCTACTCTTCCCTCCCAGGCAGGCCAATGCACAGTCACCGGTTGTTTCTGCCATAACCAACGCCTCTCTATGTCCTTTCAGGAGCCACCTCTCAACCACCGATCAGCCCAGGAGTGATCCCACATATATTAATAAATCACAGCTTACACCGAAGTCGGCTACCTGGGTCCGCCTTTTTCTTCTCGCTCACTCACCTCCGTGTGCGAACAAACATAACACCTGATGTAAGAGTCTCCATTTTCCAGGTGAGAAAGGGAATAGTGGAGGGGGGGGGCCACAAGGCCAGAGGGGGGGGCATACTGCAAGGGGTCTAGGGTGTCCGATATACTGCTCTGGATGTGGGCCAGCTCTCTTGAAACACTTCATAATGATTGGGGTGAGTGCCACTGGCCTGTAGTCATTCAGGCAGGTGACCATTGTACCATCCAAATGTCCATGAATTACAGGTCAGAAAAGATGAATACAGTCTTAGGAGTAAACCGGGTTAGCTATACTACCGATACCAACATTCATTTAGCTAACGAATGCTAACAAGTTAGCTGGTTATGCTACGAAGCTAGACACGATAACATTACACAACTGCAAGACAACTCCATGCAGAAGAATATTCAGTGGTGTAGTACAAACTATGTAGGACAAATATCTTACAGCAGATCCTCGAGTTAATACAGTCCACATACTCAACATATTTCACATCTGCATAACCTTTTCCCCGTCTCTCTTCTCTTCACCAAGTTACACCCTTCCCCCGGCTTCCTTTTGTATTCTTCTTCTTCCCTTTCCCTGAGTATCACCAATGATGATATCTTACACATAACACTTCCTTGAACCTTTTAAATAACATGAAATAAATCACCATAAGGCTTTCAACCATACTTTAAGCATACTTTTCTTATGAAATCAACTAATTTATGCCAACTATTGCTCAAAAGCAAACGAACTTTCTAATGATGTCTAACTGTAATACATAGTATTTTTACCCAGGTTACACGGCAAAATGGTCTACTTTTCAGTGGTGGTGTGTGGAGAGAAGCACAGCCCCCACGTCATGCCCACTGGCATAAGTGTTGATTTTCTTACAGACCCTGGTAGACTGAAACCTGGCTCTGTCTACTGTGAAAGTTTACGCTGCAGCCATTTCATCCTACCATGAGGGTTGTGGCAAGAGATCTGTGTTCGTGTACCCACTGGTGAAATGCTTCCTGAGGGGAGTGGGCAGACAGCGACCTGTGGCGCATTCAGTGACACCTCAGTGGGATCTGCCCCTGTTCTTACTCGCATTTGGGGGACCCCCTCTTTGAGCCCATAGCATAGACCTCTCTCAAACACCTATTGCTGAAAACAGCACTCCTCTTAACCCTGACGTCAGCTAAGCGAGTGGGCGATCTGCGGGCGCTCGCGGTCTCACCAGTATGTCTCTTAATCTGTGAGGATGGCAGCTCAGCCATTTTGAGACCGAACCCTACATATGCATCAAAAATAATAGCATCTTCTTTTCAATCCAGAGTCATCTCCCTGGATGGTTTCTTTCCTCCCCCACACAGAGAGTGCTCGGAAAAAGAGCTCCATGCCCTCTGTCCAGTGTTATAATAAAAAAAATGCACCACCATACCTTCTCACACTCAACTGCACAAACCTTGTTGTGCTAAACTATGAATGAGTATTCCCTCAGAGGGAATATCTCACATCAGATTAGTTTAACTGAATTGAATCTAGTTATTGCTGTTGGGTAGAAGCTATTTTTGAATCTACTTGTCCTCATCTTAAGTGATCTGTACCATCTGCCTGACAGCAACAGTTCAAACAGATGGTGACCAAGATGAGAGGTGTCTCTTATGATATTCTGTGCTTTTTTGAGACAGCGGGAACTGTGTAGTTCTTCCAATGCAGGAAGATGGCAGCTGACAATCTTCTGGGCCATATTAATGACTCTGGAGCAATTTCCGCTGAGCCCCTGTGCAGCTGGTGTACCACACAAAACACACACACACACACACATGCAGTACATTAATATGCCCTCTATTGAGCACAGTTAAAAGGCTACCAGCAGTCTCTGATTGATGTTATCCTTCCTGAGCACTCTCAGAAATTGTAGTCTCTGCTGAGCCTTTTTCAGCAGATCAGAGATATTCACACTGCAGGTCAAAACCTCCTCAATGTGGACTCCCAGAAAATGGAGGTCCACCACCCTCTCCACACAGTCCTTGTTAATGATTAGTGATGGAATGTCCACTTTTTTCTTCCTATAGTCTATTATAAGCTCCTTTGAGGTGTTAATGAGCAGGTTGTTTTCTCTGCCCCATTCTATCAGCTGCTCCACCTCATCCCTGTAGGCGGATTCATCCCATCCAGTGGTAAGTCCAACCACCGTGGTGTTGTCCGCAAACTTAACGATGGTGTTGCTGGTGTGTGTGGAGCTGCAGTCATAGGTATTGAGGGCGTAGAGCAGGGGGCTGAGCACACAGCCCTGCGTGGAGCCGGTACCGATGCTGAGGGCCATAGATGTATGGTGCCCCACTCTAACCCTCTCACTGTGACCTGATAGAAAGCTGTATATCCAAGTGCAAATTGAATGTGGAAGTCCCAAAACCCCTAGTTTGCCCACCAGTTTGTGAGGAAGAATAGTGTTAAATGCCGAGCTATAATCTACAAAGAGGAGCCACGCACAGCTCCTCCGCCAATGTGGTGTCCCTTGCCACAGCTCCAAGGTTGGTCCTATGGTTGGTCAGATGCTGGACTCTTTGCCACACCTGTCTGCTGTTATTACTGTCCAGATGGTGCTCAATCCTCCTTTTATAGTCCAACTTGGCCACTCTGATACCTCTCTTCAGTTACTATGTGTAACTAATGTCTGTTCGCTCTCACAATTCAAACTGGGGAATTGTACAGTGGAGTACAGTGACCTGTAGCACCGCCCAGAGGGGAGGAGCTCAAACTGTTTGTCCAGGGTGTGAGGGGTCTGCAGAAATCTTCTCTGCCCTCCTTGTGACCCGTGAGGTGTACAGGTCTTCCATGGAGGGTATGCACTGGTGGTTCTTTCTGCAGTCCTGATTGTCTGCTGGAGTCTGTTCCTGTCCTGTTTGGTTGCTGAGCCAAACCAGACAGTGATGGGTGAGCAGTCCACAAAAGGACTGCTCCATAATGTAGTGTCAGTCATCCTTAAGAAAACTGTATAGTAAGTTTGAGGATTTCAAATTTACTACTGCTACTACTACTACTACAATAACAATACAGTCTTATGCAAAAGTTTAGGCACCCCTTGATAAATAACAGATTTTGGTGATTTTTTATTTGAACAGATGTTAACACAGTTTCTCTTGGAAATGGAAAAAATGCACAATATTTTCTGCAAACAGTGATGCATAGTTACTTCTTATGCCATAAATTGAACAAAAATAAAAAATAAAAACATTATTATGGCATGGTGCAAAAGTTTGGGCACCCTAAGAGTTCCAGAGTCTCAAAGTCTCTCACAAGGTATCAGACCTTAATCAGCTCGTTAGATCTGATGCACAGCAACAGCTGTCATTGGTAAATGCCAATTTCAAAGCTGTACAAATACTTTGACTCTTCAAACCTTGTGCACACACTTGTGGACACCCAGCAACCATGGGTTCCTCTAAGCAGCTGTGTAAGACCCTGAAAATGAAAGTTATTGATGCCCACAATGCAGGAGAAGGCTACAAGAAGATAGCAAAGCGTTGTCAGCTTGCAGTTTCCACAGTAAGAAATGTAATTAAGAGATGGCAGATCAGGGGAACTGTGGAGGTCAAGATGAGATCTGGAAGACCAAGAAAACTCTCGGACAGAACTGCTCGTATGCTGGTCAGAAAGACAAATCAAAACCCCCATTTGACTGCAAAAAACCTGCAGGAAGATTTAGCAGACTCAGGAGTGGTGGTGCACCGTTCCACTGTGCAGCGATGCTTGCACAGACAAGGCCTTCATGGAAGAGTCAGCAGAAGAAAACCTTATCTGCGTCCCCATCATAAAATCCAACGTCTGAAGTATGCAACAGGACATCTACAGAAGCCCGATGCGTTTTGGAAACAAGTGCTGTGGACTGATGAAGTTAAAATAGAACTCTTTGGACACAATCAGCAAAGGCATGTTTGGAGAAAAAAAGGAGCAGCATTTCATGAAAAGAACACCTTGCCAACTATTAAGCATGGGGGTGGATCTATCATGCTCTGGGGTTGTGTTGCAGCCAGTGGCACAGGAAACATTGCACGGGTGGAGGGAAGAATGGATTCCACTAAATACCAGCAAATTCTGGAAGCAAACATCACACCATCTGTAAAAAAGCTGAAGCTGAAAAGAGGATGGCTTCTACAACAGGACAATGATCCTAAACATACCTCGAAATCCACTATGGAATACCTCAAGAGACGCAGGCTGAAGGTTTTGGAATGGCCATCACAGTCCCCTGATTTAAACATCATTGAAAATTTGTGGGTAGATCTTAAAAGAGCTGTGCATGCAAGACGACCAAAGAATATTACAGAACTAGAAGCCTTTTGCAAGGAAGAATGGGAGAAGATCCCAAGTACAAGAATTGAAAGACTTTTAGCTGGCTATGAAAAGCGTTTGCAAGCTGTGATATCTGCCAGAGGAGGTGTTACTAAGTACTGATTGTGTAGGGTGCCCAAACTTTTGCACCATGCCATAATAATGTTTTTATTTTTTATTTTTGTTCAATTTATGGCATAAGAAGTAACTATGCATCACTGTTTGCAGAAAATATTGTGCATTTTTTCCATTTCCAAGAGAAACTGTGTTAACATCTGTTCAAATAAAAAATCACCAAAATCTGTTATGTATCAAGGGGTGCCTAAACTTTTGCATAAGACTGTAAACACCAAACGGCAGACAGGCAGTGGACCTTATTCACTAACATGCGCATAGAAATGTTCTTACCTTGTGCACAAAATAAGTGCAGGAGACATTACCATCATATTCATGACACCAGCCAATTTTGTTCTTTCTATTGTGTGTATGTTAGTGTAAATCAGAATCATTCTAAAATGACAGGCGCATTCCAGTGGTTTTCAAGTAGCCTGCTGCCATGCCCCCATTTCTCTATATACTTATAAACTAGAACAGTTTTTTAAATTTAATTTATTTCAATTAAAACTGTGATTAATCAGAATGACAGGGCATTAATTTCATGTTTATTTAATATGCTACATTTGGTCAATGCATTAGTAAATTAATCATTATAGCCTTAAATTATATTAATCAATTATATTAGCTATTAAAACCTTTTTAATTAATATAGTTTCAGTTAAAATGTGTTTGCATTTTTTAGCCAGCCAGGCCTTCATCATTTGTTCATACACATGGGGTGAGGCAGTATTAAATTTGTTCACAGAGTATGAACAAATTAAGGTAAGAAAATATTGATACAGAATATTGAATAAAATTGTGCATAAATTGTTTGTATACACGGTTTCAGCACAGAATTGTGTGTACACACTGTTTGTGGACGAGGCTTGGTGCTAGCAGCTAACTGGTGAACATACTCAAGCAGTTCGTAGATTAAGAATCAGATATTTTGGAGTTGGTGGAGACCAAAAACAGAGCTAAAAGAAAGTACTGTATATATTGGACCTGATGACCAGACACGTGACTCCAAATGGCAATAATGCTCTGTAACTGCTGGGTGTGTAAATAAGCAACTGCTTGCTGACAGGTTCACAAATTCAACTTAAAAGGTGAAGATATGTCAATATTGAGTCCCCAGGCAGTGAAAAAGGCCATTATTGCAGATTTAAAGCTACAGTAATGAGGGCAGCAAAATGAGAAAGGTGATGCTCATATTTTTGAATGAGAATTAGTTTGTCATTGGACTCTGAAGTTCTCCTTACAGCTGGGCTTTTAGCATCCTTCACTGTTTTCATTCTATAGTCCACAACTTTGCTGTTTTGGTTCACTCTGAGCACTGTCATCAGTGATGTTATTGGACACGACACCCTATTTTTAATAAAGAATGGAAAATGGTTTGGAAATCACAGGCACAATTGTTTGTGTTGCAGCAGTCACAGGTAAATTGCCTTTTGTTGCAATAATCACAATGATCACATTGACATGTTGAGGCCCATATGTATTTAGTCTGTTTAGCCAGTTTTTTTTTTATTACATATCAAATAAGACAAAATAAGATGGTACAGTTTTGAATCATTTAAGGTTGTAGTGATATGGTACAGGGGTGTACTGAGTTTTGTTATATACTATATGTTCAGCTGCCTCCAGCTAATGTTCACTGTGCAGCTGTAACTATGAAGAGATTGAAAAGTGCACTTATGCTCTCTAGGCTGCAGGACTTACAGTACAGCACAGCAAATGAACTTAGCTGTAAACCTTTACTGCCATGCCTTCTCTGTGCTTACTTTTGTAGTAAATGTAATTTCAAGTCTTACTACCAATTTCATTATTTCACTCGTAATGAGAGTTGTTTAAATGAAGGACATTTCCATCAGCAGTCCCCAAGCTGAATAAGATGACCAGTAAAAGTTGAACAACTGCAGTGATCCATGCTATGAATTCAAGATGGTTAACACTAATTTAGGATACCTGTGTTTCGGCCTGTTCTTTTGCATTTGAATAAATAATCTCTTTGTGCTTCCTTGTCTTCTTTCCTTTTCTCATTATCTCACTATCAGAGGCACTCTCATTTCAGCCTGGGTACATTAATCATTCTTGAGGCCTCAGCTGGTTTCTGAGATTTAATCATTCAAAGAGGAATGGAATAAATATATTGGTGTTCTAATTTGATACTGTATGTGCAGATTAGATAACGGACACCCTGTGGTGAGAATCCAGACCAACCATTCTCAGCCATCCATCTATGTACCCGATGACTGGGGCCATGGCTGGAATGGAAGCAGCTGTTTTCATCCTTCTACCTATTATAATGGCTACATACAGTAGTTAAGAGGGACAATAGAATGAGATTTTGTGAGATCTCATTCTCTATCCAATAACCAGTGTAGTCTCTGTGCATGTGATTTATGCAAAACCTGAGGGAATGTTGTCCTCCTGCAAGGGGCTCATCTGCTTCATTCTAAACAAGAGATGAAGAAGTAAAATCTCATCTCTATTGGAGGCAGTTCCTGCTCTATTGGATCGAAGAGCTCCATGGACCGGAGTGAAGACCGTGGATCCTACATGAAATGATTAAAGGTTAATACATACTGATATATTCTTGCATACACGTAGGTGGTGTGAACTCAGGGGTGTTAAATGATTTTAATAATTAAGCACAAAATGTGAATAACAGACAATTATAGTTTCCTCCTCATTGTGCCTGTTGGGTTTTGGAAATATGTAAAACAAATAATTTTTTCTGCCCTTAGAAATCCAATCATCACTGCTCTGATCGGAGGCAGGTTCAGGCCATAAACCAGAGGGTTAATGATGGGAGGGATGATCAGAAACTCCAGAGATAAAGCAACAACGATAGATGGATTTACTTCATCAACCTTATACAAACTCAGTAAAATCTCACAAAACACTGAGATCTAAAAGTTCCCAAAGGTCACTATGTGGGGCAGGCAGGTCTGTAAGGCCTTTCCTCTGAATTCAGATGAACTTTTTCTGCACACATGCAGAATGCGCAGGTAGGTGTACAGGACAAAGGACATGGAAATCAAGATTGATGTCAGCGCTACAAATGGACCTGCTATGTTTAACACAGATACGTCCACACAGGAGAGATTGATTATAGTCCAACAGTTGCAAAATACCCTGTGCAGTTTGATTCGACACAAAGGCAAAGTAATGGCCTGATAGAAAAAGTAGCCTATATTACAAACAGTGTACAGCACAGTGAGAATCAAAAGTAGCAGAACCGTCCTAAATGTCATTTTACTGTGATAATGTAAAGGCTGGCAAATAGCAACAAACCTGTCATAGGCCATGACTGTGACAATATTCAACTCATATCCTAAATAAGTGTTAGTAATGTACATCTGAACAAAACAGAGTGGACGTGAGATGAAATGAGTGTCGGACAGAAGGTCCATCAGGAACCTGGGCTGCTACAAAGTACTGAATGAAGGGCCTGAATACTTTTCAGAGTAAGAGATTTCAGTTTTGGATCGATTCATTTTCAGGCAACTTTTTTTTGTTTGTGTGGAGTTTTTCATCACATCTGCTGTTTATCATCTCAAAAATATCACCAAGTGTGGCTATTTTAGTCTTGGTGTGACACGAGATTTTAATCTGACGTTTAGGAATGGGACCACGCTCGAATACGTCTCGTCACTTTCTAATTACATTTAAACCACCTGTTCAAACTACTCTTCCCCTTATGTTTTTCGTAAGATGAGGTATGTGTGGCTACTCACTATGGACTGTTCAATTGTTTCTCCATTTGACAAGGAGTATTCTTCTTCATTGCAGAATTGTCTTCAACATTTTCAAAGGTAATGCTGCTGATGCTGCTCCACCATCTGCAGAACCTTCTGTGTTCACCATGCATCAGGCCACCCTGTGTCCTGCAGCTGCCTCATCTACTTGCTTGTCTTCCTTCGGTTCCATGAAGACCCCTCCAGCCTTTCACTCATGACTCTTCTGTTGCCATTTCAGGGCCTCTTGCAGCTTCCTTTTCTGCTTTTCATTCCATTCCTTCCCTTTTCTTGATCACTGGGCCCTTGGCCTCTCACTGTTCATCCTTGGGCACCAGGATGTCAAATTTAAATCATTTGTTAAAACATATTTATTTGCCTTGGCAGTAGGGCCTGATGCATTCCTTTTAATTCATTGAATATACAGTATGTCATCTGTGTGTCTGTGTTATTGTGCTGTTTTATTTTTTGCACCGATCTTATTTATTCTATTTTAGCTATTTATTGTGATTTTATTCTGCCATGTAAAGTACTTTGGTCAACTGGACGTTAGTTTTAAATCATGCTCACTGACTCTATCAGTATCATACAACCTTGTCTCAGTTACTAGTTTCTCTTTCGTAATATAAAGACCACATCTGTACTTAATTAAGATTCTGTGAAATTATGCCAATGGACAAAGACCTACCTCAGATGGAGAGGCCAGGCATATGATGTTCTGCCTCTGACCTTTGCTGTACATCTTCTTGACACAGGACTAAGAGGAATACATGAATACTTGGCCAGGCAAAAGGGCCTTGGTCAGGGAGGTGAGAAAGAACCCAGCGGTCACTAAATAAAATATCTCCAAAATTCCTGTGCAGAGATGGGAGAGGATGTTGGATGACATCCATCTTTGCAGCGCTCCCTACATCAACCTATATGGCAGAGTGGCAAGACAGAAGCCACTGCTGACTAAAACATATGATATATGACAACACACTTGGAGTTTGCTACACTGCAGGCAAGGAACTCTGACAACATGTGGAGCCATATTCCCAAGTCTAATGAGATGAAAATCAAACTCTTAGGACAGAACAACAAGCACCATGTCTGGTGAACAAGAGGCACTGCACATCACCTGGCTAGTACCATCCCTACAGTCAAACATGGTGGTGGTAGCATCATGCTTTGGGGGCATCTCAGTGGTGGGCGCAGGGAGACTGGTAAGAGGGACAGATGAATGTAGCCAAATATGGGAACATCCTTGAAGAGAACCTCTTGAGAACACAGATGTCTACCAACCAATCAGACAGACCTGCCATGAAGAACGGGATATACTGTCCAAAGTGAGGTGTGCAAAGCTTGTACAGACGCATCCAAGAAGACCTGCATCTATAATTGCAGTCAAAGGGGTTGCTACAAAGTACTGAATGAAGGGCCTGAATACTTTTCAGAGTAAGAGATTTCAGTTTTGGATCGATTCATTTTCAGACTTTTTTTTTTGTTTGTGTTGAGTTTTTCATCACATCTGCTGTTTATCATCTCAAAAATATCACCAAGATGTGGCTATTTTAGTCTTAGTGTGACACGAGATTTTAATTCTGCTGTTTAGAAATGGGACCATACTCGAATACGCCTCGTCACTTTCTAATTACATTTATACCACCTGTTCAAACTACTCTTCCTCTTATGTTTTTTGTAAGATGACGTACATGTGGCTACTCACTATGGACTGTTCACTGTTGCAAAGCTGCACCTTTCCTCAATAATTTCATCTGAGTTCAAGATGGCACCGCTGTATTTGGCCAGCCATCTACTCTTTCTGTGTATTTGGTTTTTTTGTGTTGTTTGATGGCCCCTCTGCTTTCTCCACCTTGGTGTACGATCGTCTAATGCTGCTTGAAATACGCAACTCGATGATGACCGAGTCAAATTGCTGTTGGAGTCAGCAATTCAAGTCCCCACCACCTCTGTTAGTGTCTGTACCAACATTTCTGCGACGTTCGTTCCATCTGAGACGAGTTAGGCCTCGGCGAAGACAGCGCAGCAGGAGAGCAGGACTGCACGTCAAGTTGAAATCTGTTCTGAACCTGTCACAAGGGATGGAATACCTCCGGGAGCATGGCTACGTCGATTCAAGATGGTCGTCTACCTTCAACTACCGTTTTCTTCAACCAGTAGGCCTAGATGCCTAGATTCGTTTGGCGAGACGCTCTACCCGATGTTGTCTTCTCTCCAATCTTCGCCCAGTGTCCCGCACTGTGTGCCCCCAGGTCCAGCCTGGATTGCTCCAGTTCGCCCTATTTAATGTAAGATCACTCAATAACAAAACTTTCATTTTGAATGATCTTATCACCACTCATGATTTTGGATATGTTTTTTATTACGGAAACTTGGCTCAAACGAGGGGATAACACTCTGTTCTCTGAGCTTTTATCGGCTAATTAATTATTTTTTTAACTCCCCATGCCACGCTGGTCGAGGTGGTGGCCTAGCATCTGTTTTTAAGCCAACTTTAAAATGTCGCCTCCTGCCCTGTATTGCTTTTTCTAGCTTCAAGCTCCTCGCCCGACCACCTTATAAACGATTTTAATGCTCTGTTGGACTCCTTTGACCTTTGTCAGTCAGCAGTCTGTCCCACTCACACACGGGGGGGCACATTAGACCTCGTCATTTCTTGGGGTCTATCTGTTATAGCCATATCTGACCACTTCCTTATTCGTTTTGAAGTCCCGCTACCAATAAGGCTGCCCAGACCGGTGGCCCCACAGCTGCGTTGCAGGATGATAACTTCCTCTACCCCTTCCGACTTCGCTGCTGCGTTTTTAGACTCTGAATTCTATTCTTCAGTGGATCAAAATCCTCCGATGTGCCCTGAGGTATTTCTCTCCTCACTGAATTCGACTTGTGCCCAGATCATGGATTCTGTTGCGCCTCTTAGGATGAGAAGAGTTGGCAACACGACTACTCCTTGGCTAAATGACACTAACTGGGCTTTGCGGAGGAGCTGCAGGCAAGCCGAACACAAATGGAAAAAAAAAGACAGATTGCACGTCTCGCTGGATAATTTTAGAGTCAGCCTCCCGGCGTATCAGGAGGCTGTAAAAGAGGCAAAAACTCAATTCTTGTCTAACACTATAGCGACAAAAA
>NW_018128119.1:612049-614146 GCF_001952655.1 Monopterus albus
TGGCAACACGACTACTCCTTGGCTAAATGACACTACCCGGGCTTTGAGGAGGAGCTGCCGGCAAGCCGAACGCAAATGGAAAAAAGACGGATTGCACGTCTCACTGGATATTTTTAGAGCCAGCCTTCTTGCGTATCAGGAGGCTGTAAAGGAGGCAAAAACTAAATTGTTGTTTAACACTATAGTGACAAACAGTCGTAACCTGAGAGTACTTTTTAAAACTATACATTCTGTTGTTAATCCAGTTGGTGCAGTACCCACTGAGGGTTCGCCTGTTCTGTGCAACAAATTTCTAAGATATTTTAGGGATAAGCACATACTCAGCCTGGATCCCACGTTTTACATACTCTTAGTTTCTTCACTTCAATTTCTCCATGTCAATTAAAAGAGACCATAGCCCACTTAAAACTGGTCCCTTCGCCCCTTGACCTGTTTCCTGCCAGGTTTTTCAAGGAGGTTTTTCACGTTCTCTGTCCCTCCCTAGTCACATTTTTTTTTATCTCTCTCTGGATGCCAGTGTGGTCCCGACTAATCTTAAGCATACGATAGTTTGACCATTTCTCAAAAAACCTAATCCCTCTCTATTATCGTCTTTTCGTCCAATTTCCCTTCTTCCTTTTTTGTCCAAAATTCAGGTAAAAATTGTATTCACCCAGTTGCAGTCACACTTAGATTGTGCAAATATTGTTGATAAGTTTCAATCGGGCTTTAAGTCCCGCCACAGTACAGAATCAGCTTCACTTAAGATTCATAATGATATCACTATGGCTCTCAATACCAAATGTCCTGTGCTATTAGTTCTGTTGGATCTATCTGCAGCTTTCGATACTGTTGATCATTCTGTCCTCTTGTCGAGACTTGAACATTTTGTTGGGCTTAAAGGCACTGCCTTAAACTGGTTTTCTTTTTTAACCGAACTTTTTCGGTCAGTATTGGTGATTGTGTCTCTAATATAGCTCCTCTCACTTCAGGCGTTCCTCAAGGTTCTACCCTGGTTCCATTGCTCTTCTCATTATATATTGCACCCCTTGCGGCAATTATAGCTAGCTATAACATTCATTTCCACTTTTACGCTGATGATGTCCAGATTTACATGCCACTGCTCCTATCTGACTCCAATGCTCTTACCCTGTTGCAAAATTGCATTCTGGATATTAGGCAATGACTTGCACTAAATTTTCTGCACCTGAACGAGAGTCAGACCGTTGCACCACCACTTATATGGCCCTGTTTCACCTGTCTCACTCTGTAGATTACGTCTGACAGCTGTTCCAGCACTGTACAGGTTCCCACCCAGTGGCTAGTGAGCTTGGGTGACAGCCTCCACTTGTGCTCTGGACTGTACACCCAGACCAATGCACCAGGCATGAAATCCTCCATCCCTCATATGCCTGCTTCAGTTGAGCTTGTGCACCTCCCAGAGCTGTTCACAGGGGTGATAGTAATAGTCCAGTCCAGCCTTGCCTCTCGCCTCTTGCTCCGTGGACTGCCACGATGTATGCCCACAGGACCAGGGCCAGGTGTTCATTCCAGTCTCCCTGCCAACAGTTGGTCAAGATTGCCAACTGTTTTACCAGAGCATGGTTAAACAACTCCACCAGCTCATCACTCTGGAGATGCAGAGTTCAGGCAGACTTCAGCAAACACCTCCGCTTCCAAATTCTGCCTGATTGCTGTGCAACTCCTGGGGCATACTGACCCAGAAAAACACCTCCATCACCAGGTGCTCCACAGTGCTGGCTGGAATCTGGTCCACAACAGCATATGCCTCCAGCCATTTGGTGAAGTAGTCCATCACTACCAAGATGCAGTGGTTTCCTTTGTCTGTGGTCAGGAAGGGACCCAACATATCCACATCCACATGATCCATGGGTGCCCCCACCATGTACTGCTGCAGGGGAACATGTGAGCACTGGGCCATTCCGTTCTGGGTGGTGCATGTGCCACAATGGTAGATTTAGATTTCCACATTTAATCAATAGCCTCTTCAGCGTGGTGGGCCGACCCTCTGCGCACAAACAGTGCCTGCACTCCTCTGCACATGCCTACTGGGAGACAACATTGGTACTGTTGTAGAGGCGGCCAGCCTATTGGCGG
>NW_018128119.1:628538-632363 GCF_001952655.1 Monopterus albus
GGGATCCATGTGCACATGCTTATTTTGATACGTTAATGCATAATAAATTTCATATAGAGAAATATATCTTTTTATTAGTCTTCTCTTTTCAAAAGAATGGACCTTTTTTCTCACAGGTGGAACTTGGAAATAAGGGTATATTGGAAACCTGATGTCCATAATGGAAGTAGCACGAAGTTTCTGAAGGAAGAACAGGTGAATGAGTGAGTGATAAATATAATGATAGCATGAGGATTCAGAGATTAAATAGGTTAACTAGAAAAAAAAACAGCCAACAGGGTAACCTGGGTCTTGTGATGGAAAGACAATAGCTGTAATGAAGGAAGTAGCTTGGAAAACTAGCTGTCAACCTGTGTCTTGAATAAATTGATAAACCCTGGAATGAGTCTATAATCCAGTGCCACTCATTAAAGCCTGATGTGACTGGAGTAAAAACGGGCATCCTGGTGCCAAAGATATAATCCATGGGTTGAGAAGACTATGTCAAACCTACAGGCCTGACTGGAGTGTATTTGAGACCGCATCTACAAACCTGGATGAACTCACTGACACTGTGATATACATACATCAGTTTTTGTGAGGACGTGTATGTCCATCAAGATCTTCTGGACATACAACACCAACAAACCCTGGTTCACAGTAAAACTCAAGGAGCTTCATCATGCCAAAGAGGAGGCCTACAGAAGTGGGGACAGGATCCAGAATAGGCAGGCCAGGAACACACTTACAAGATAGATCAGAACAGCAAAGAGGAGCTACTCTGAAAAGCTGAAAAACAACTTTCAGACAACAACCCCTCATCTGTGTGGAGAAGCCAGAAAACCATGACTGGCTACAGGAAACCATCCTCCCTGCTGTGGAAGCCCATCAACTGGCAGATGATATGAATGTGTCTTACTGTACATTTGAGAAGCAGAACTCCACACTCACATCACCTTGCCATCTGATAGGATATTGAAAAATGTCAGGTCACAAGTTTCAGTAAAACTGATCTACCAACAATCAAGGGATTCAGGCCTCCAGAGTTTGATAATGTTGTTTACATGTGGTTCACTTTTGGTGTAAAGTTTAATGAGATCCATGGAGGCTGAAGCAGTGTGATTAAAAACATTACACAAACTCAGACAGTTCTCTTTCTGCCTTTTCGAGATGAGCACACACTAAGTGAATTTTAAGGTGAGGCAATCCAGAACTTGAAACACAAATCACAGCCCTCAAGATGAAATGCTTTTTAAATTTTGATTAATATACTGTATCTGTGTTATATAATCTGGCTGTTTCTATAATCAATCATATTTCATTTTCTTAATGGAGGAAGACTTAAATGTAACTTATTTAATTTTCGGTGGCCATGTGGAGCTTCACAAATACAGATACCTTTATTTTGTTTTTACTGTTTATATTCTAATAATCTGCAGTAATTCTACTATTGTGTACCTGATCTGGAACCACCAAGACCTCCATGAGCCTATGTACATTTTCATTGCAGCCTTGTTGCTGAACTCTGTTCTTTTCACCACTAATATTTACCCGAAGCTGTTGGTCGACTTTTTATCTGAAAAACAGATCATATCTCATCAAGCCTGTCTTGTTCAGTTTTATATGTTTTATACTTTAGCCGATTCAGAGTTCTTACTGTTGGCAGCCATGGCCTATGACAGATATGTGTCTATATGTAAACCTCTGCAATATCCAACCATCATGACAAAAAAAGCTATCATTATCTTACTAGCTTTATCTTGGCTGTTACCTGCATGTCATCATGTGGGGTTAGCAATATTGACTGCTAATCAAAAGCTCTGTAGATTTACTTTGAAAATCATTTTTTGTAGTAACTCAATTTACAGCCTGTTTTGTGTGCCTTCAAGAGCAGTATCTATATATGGTGTGGTCTGTTTTCTAAATGTTGTGGTATTTCCTGTGGTCTTCATACTTTTCACATACACCAGAATACTTATAATATGTTATCACAGTAGTGGAGAAGTCAGGAAAAAAGCTGCACAGACCTGTGTTCCTCACCTGTTGGTGTTGGTCAACTATTTTATTCTAATATTATATGGTCTTATTACAGCTCGAATTGAATCAGATATTCCAAACACAGCACGTTTAGTAATGACTTTACAAATAGTTTTGTATAACCCTCTGTTTAATCCAATTATATATGGAAATGACAGAAATTTATACACACCTCAAGAGGTTGTTCTGTCAAGACAAAATGAACTAATGATATTTAGAATCAGAATCAGTTTTACTGGCCCAGTGTGTTAGACACATACAGGTACAGTTGGCTGTCAATGTGTATGTACATGTCCTTCCATAAAGCAAAGAATATAGAAGTAACCAATATAAGACTTACATAACAAAAAAGGAACAAAAGTGAATGTGCATTGGGACAAATAAAGTATTTATACATAGAGAAATACATACACACAGTTTAGAAGCATTTTCCAGATCGATATATACAAAGGTGTATTTACAGGTACTGCACTTAGAGTTGTCATTCTGTTATACAGTCATGGATTAACTGTTCATCAGAGTGGTGGCCCGGGGAAAGGAACTGTCCTTGTACCTGGTTGTTTTGGTGCACAGTGACCTGTAACACCTTCCAGAGGGGAGGAGTTAAAACAGTTTGTATCCAGGGTGTGAGGGATCTGCAGAAACCTTATGCAGGAGAGGCGACAGTGGTGTGGTGGTAGAGCAGTCATCTCCCAACAAGAAGGTTGAAGGTTCGAATCTCAGTGTCTGCAGTCAAAATGTCCTTGCGCAAGACACTGAACCCCACCCCGTTGCCCCCGATGTCGGTTGAGTTGCCACCGCAGGACTCTAAACAGATAGTGATGGGTAAGCAGAGAACACATTTGATGATTCCTCTGTAGAACAGCTCCTGGGGCAGGAACTACATCCCCTGCTGTTCCTTCTTGGTGATGTGCTGATGCTGGACATCCACTTCAGGTCCTGGGAGATGGTGGAGCCCAGGAACTGGTAGGACTTTACTGCTGATACAGTGCTGCCAAGTATAGGGGGGGTCCACTGTCATCTCTGCTGTTTTGAGCATGCTCAGCTACAGGTTGTCATGAACACACCACAGGGTCAGCTGCTCAACCTCCTATCTGTAGACCAGCTGGTCACTGTCTTATATGAGACCGATGACCATTGTGTCATCTCCAAACTTTAGGAGAGGTGCAGCTTCAATCTTTTTAATTCTTTTGTCATGTCCTTATTGACCATTTACAAAGTGATTAATCTTTTGCAAGAAACAATCTTTCATTTTATAGATAATAAATGGTAACAGGCAATGCAGTTTGAGAAACCAAGTGAAAATACTGAGTGTGTATTTTAATAATAAATTTTACCATTTTCTATAGAAATGAACAACATTGTGTCATTTGATGGGGCACTGAAAAGAAAAGGCTCTAAGTCCCAGTAAAACTTGTCAAACTATCATGCATTAGGCCTCCAGAGTTTGATCAAGTTGTTTACATTTTGGTCACTCTTGGTGGAAAGTTTAATGAGATCCAGGCTGAAGTAGTCTGATAAAAACATCTGATGGGCTCAGACAGTTCTCTTTCTGAGTTTTGGAGATGAGCCATCACTAAATGTATTTCAAGGTCAGGTGACTGTAAATAAGAGAATCCAATACATGAAACACAAATTGCAGCATTATAGGTGGAATACTTTCTCCTAATTTTGATTCATTTATTCCTGTAATATAATCTGCCTCTTTCTATAAATAATCACATTTGACTTTCTTAATGAAGGAAGATTTAAATGTAACATATATAACTTTTGGTGGCCATATGGAGCTTCACAAATACAGATACTTTT
>NW_018128120.1:0-13722 GCF_001952655.1 Monopterus albus
TAACCATCTCAGGTCACATCCTTTAAATGCTATTTTTTTATTTTATTTTTTTATTCTGTGAAATATTTCAGCTGTAACACTAGAACGTCTGCTGTGTAAAGCTTGTAGACAGTTTGAAAGAACTAACAAATATGTCTTCCTGTTGACATGTAATGGTAAAAATAACTCTGTTCTAGATTCCTTTCAGCACGAACTTGTGGACAGACAGATCTTGGAGTTCCTCCATGGTTTACACCAACCCAAAGACCACTGAGGAGAAAATGATGTGTTTGCTACTTCTGGGACATTGAACCAACCAGTCATGGGCCAGCAGTCTGTAAGTGTCTGTCGGAAACATATCCAAGTCCAGGATGTGTGTCCTATCTGTCAAGAGGAACTGCTGGAGAAAAAAAACTGCCTGTGTCTTACTGCAGGTGTGTGGGTAACTCTGGTCAGGCTACAGTCATGCTTCAGGATAAGACAAGATGTACTAGACAACTTTTGGCCTCAACATCACCCCATAGAGAAATGTGAGTCATCACACTACTGCACATCCTGCTGTTGGCATACAGGGTGTTTGGCAGAAACCACTATTACCTGTTTTCAGCTGTAATAAAATTATGTCCATACCATATCTCCACAAACATAAAGAAAATATATAGAAAATCTTCATTTGCAGCGTTTTGCAGACATATTTTCTGTACTCTTACATGCTCTCTTTGGTTGTGGTAATAATGTAATGGAAATCAAATTTTATTTGTATAGCGCCAAATCATAACAAAAGTCATCTCAGGACACTTTACAAAGTAAGGTCTAGACCAGGCATAAGCAAACTATGGCCTGTTAGGTTTTATAATCTGGCCCGCCGAACTTGTCCCAATTATATTATTAAATTATGTTATCATTAAACCTCATTGGTTTTGACTTTTTTAGATTCCTCAGTAGATGGTGTACTTTAGACACATTTACCTCTACTTAACTTTTTTGCTTTGCCCTTTGACCCCTTCCGTAAAAATGAGCGGACCAAAGAAAAGAAAAGTGGATAGTGAGTGCCGAGTGTTTAATGAGGAGTGGACAGCAGCTACTGCTCAGAGGTTGATGGCTAATTTACAACTCAGCAAAAATTTTTTCACCGACAAACTGCGATTCAAGAGTCAAGTACCAAGGAAAGTTTTATGCTGGCATTCAAATTAGCAAAGGCTAGCAAGCCTTTCTCTGAAGGCCAGTTTTTGAAAGAATGCATAGTAGGCACAGCAGGTCTCTTGTGTCCGGAGACCAAAGGCAAGTTTGAAAAAAATCTGTTTATCATGCAGGACAGTGACTAGTTGTGTGGAACTGATTGATGAAGATATATCCAGTGAGTTAAACAAAAAGGCAGAGTCCTTTAAGTTTTATTCACTAGCACTGGATGAAAGTAACAACATAAAAGGCATTGCACAGCTCCTAATTTTTATCCGAGGGATTAACGACAGTTTTGATATAACGGAGTTTTTGACCATGGAGTCCTTGAAAGGAAATACGTGAGGAGAGGACTTATATGGCTGGGTTTCTGCTGTCATCAAGAGAATGAAGCTACCTTGGAGTAAACTTGCCAATGTCACCACAGAGGCATCGCCGAATTTAACTAGAAAAAAACATCAGGCTGCTGAAAAGAATCCAGGATAAAGTGAAAGAGGAAAACCCTGACCAGGATGTTATTTTCCTTCACTGTATCATTCATCAGGAATCTCTGTGTAAGTCTGTATTGTATCTTAATCATGTCGTGAATCCAGTCGTAAGATTTGTTGACTTTAGCACTGTCAGTTCATTATGTTCTTGGAGGAAACCGATGCGGATCACCAGGACTTACTTTACCACTCTCGTGTCCGCTGGTTAAGTTTGGTCAAAGTGTTTCAACAAGTGTTTGAGCTCAAAGAGGAGATTAGCACATTTTTCAAGTTAATGGGGAAATCCAACAAATTTCCTGAGCTGAGCGACAAGAACTGGTTTTGTGACTTTGCATTTGCTGTTGACATTTTTTCACACTGAATGTGAAGCTACAGGGGAAATATCAGTTTGTGCATGACATGTACACAAATGTGAGAGCCTTCAAATCCAAGCTGACTTTATTCTCCAGACAAATTTCAAACAAATCTTTCACTCATTTTCCCACACTAGGCATGCAGAAAGAGGCCACCCGAAACACGAAGAAATACTGCAAATCAATGGACGACCTGCACGGAGATTTCTGCCGTTGTTGTTCTGATTTTGAAAAAGTTGACAAGTCACTTCAGCTGGTGTCCTGTCCCCTGTCACAAGACCCTGAAACAGCACCACAGGAGCTGCAATTGGAACTAATCGATCTTCAGTCTGACTCCGTTTTAAAGGAGAAGTTCAACTCTCTTAAACTGAATGACTTTTATGCTTCACTTAACAAAGTCACGTTTCCAAACCTCCGGAGGACAGACAGCACAGAAGATGCTGGCGTTGTTTGGCTCGGCCTATGTGTGTGCGCAGACGTTCAGCATCATGAACATAAACAAAGCCAGTCACAGATCCATGTTAACTGAACAACACCTCAGATCTATCCTGAGAATAGCCACAACAAAACTCCAGACTTTGATGCACTGCCTAAAAAGGAAGACAACACTGTTCCCACTGAAACTGAAGGTTTATTTCTCTACTGTGTTATGAAAAAAATGCATTTGGAGAATAATTTGTACAATAAGCCTTGCATGTTCATATGTCATTTATATTAGTTCACACAAACACTCCATCCTTCTGCTCCCGGCCTGGCCCCTCTGTCAAATTTTAGAACCCACTGTGGCCCGTGAGTCAAAAAGTTTGCCCTCACCTGGTCTAGACCTTACTATTATCACTATTATTACAGGGATAACCCAACAAATCCCCCTTGAGCAAGCACTTTGTGACAGTGGGGAGGAAAAACTCCCTTTACCGAAACCTCCGACAGACCTCCGACAGACCCCGTGCTCTTGGTAAGCGGCCTTCTGCCTCGACCGTTTGGGGTGAGTGGATAAAGGAGAGAGAAATAATCAAACAGTGGGCAGGTTGATGTGGCCATTGACTGCTAATCAGAAATGTAGAGCTCCAGATCCAGAAAGGTACAGGGAGAGAGAGAAAGAGGAACACACAGTTAGTGACATGTAATGGTGGCATATAGATCCATGGAAAGAGAAGAAAGGAGAGAAACTCAGAGCATCATGGGGGCCCCCAGCAGTCTAGGCCTATAGCAGCATAACTAAGGGAAGGCTCAGGGTCACCTGATCCAGCCCTAACTATAAGCTTTATCAAAAAGGAACATCTTAAGTCTAGTCTTAAAGGTAGAGAGGGTGTCTGCCTCCTGAACTGAGACTGGGAGTTGGTTCCATAGGAGAGGAGCTTGATAGCTAAAGGCTCTGCCTCCCATTCTACTTCTGTGGACTCTAGGAACCACAAGTAAACCTGCACTGTGAGAGCGAAGTGCTCTGTTAGAATGATAAGGCTCTACGAGGTCTTTAAGATACGATGGAACCTTGTCATTAAGGGCTTTGTATGTTAGGAGAAGGATTTTAAATTCTATTCTAGATTTTACAGGGAGCCAGTGGAGAAAAGCTAATATGGGAGAGATATGATCTCTCTTGTTAGTTCCTGTCAGTACTCTGGCTGCAGCATTTTGGATTAACTGGAGGCTTTTTAGGGAATTATTTGGAAATCCTGATAGTAAAGAGTTACAGTAGTCCAGCCTGGAAGTAACAAATGCATGGACCAGTTTTTCAGCATCACTTTGAGACAGGATGCTCCTGATTTTCACAATATTGCGCAGGTGAAAGAAGGCAGTTCTAGAGACTTGGTTTATGTGTCATTTAATGGACATATCCTGGTCAAAATGACTCTCACAGCAGTACTGGAGGCCAGAGCTATATCATCTAGAGTAACTACATGGTTAGACAGCAGATTTCTAAGGTTTTCAGGCCCAAGCACAATAACTTCAGTTTTGTCAGAGTTTAGAAGTAAGAAGTTGCAGGTCATCCAGGCCTTTATGTCTTTAAGACATGCCTGAAGTTTGACCAGCTGACCTGATTCATTTGGCTTCATAGATAAATATAACTGAGTATCAGATGCATATCAATGGCAATTTATGCTGTGCTTCCTGATAATATTGCCTAAAGGGAGCATGTATAAAGTGAAGAGAATTGGACCTAAGACAGAGCCCTGTGGAACGCCGTGACTAACTTCAGTTTGTGTGGCGAGAAGATTGTTGGTGATTTTCACTAGTGCTGTTTCTGTACTCTGATGGACTCTAAAACCTGACTGAAAATCCTCAAACAAATTTTATTTTATTTGTAAAGAAGCTCATGAAGTCATTACTACTGAGATCTAAGGGAATATTAAGCTCAACAGCACTGTTGCTCTTTGTCAGCCTGGCTATAGTGCTGAAAAGAAACCCAGAGTTATTTTCCTCTATCAGTGATGATTAAATAATCAGCCACAGGGAGAGAAAGGGAGAGAAGAGAAAGAAGATGTGGCTTGTTATTTTGGGGAGGTGACAGTAGTGCGGGGAGGCGACAGTGGTGTGGTGGGTAGAGCAGGTGGCTCCCAACCAGACGGGTGAAAGGTTGAATCTCGGCAGTCCACGTGTCCTTGGGCAAGACACTGAATCCCCCCGTTGCCCCCGATGGTTAGAGCCGTCGGTTGAGATGGCTGCCATCGATTCTGTACCAGAAACAAATTCCTTGTGTGTAACATACTTGGCCAATAAAGGTGATTAAAAGTTTAAGTTACAGATTATTATTAATATGGACTGAATGCACTGTTGAGGCTGTCATTGTCAGCATCTACATGAATATTAAAGTCGCCTACTATGATTATGTTATCTGTACTAAACACTAAATGAATGAGGAGCAGGTGGACGATATACAATAACAACTAGAACTGGTTTTTGAGTTTGCCACTTAGGGTGTGAGAGACTCAGGATGAGGCTTTCAAATCAGTTATAATTATGTTTAGGTCTAGGGTTGATTAATAGACTTGAGTCAAAGATCGCTGCCACACCTCCACCTAAGCCTGCACGTCGAGGGACATGACAGCCACTGTGACCAGGTGGGGTGGATTCAGTAAGACACAATAAATCAATGTGATGTTCATGTGATTTGGATGAGAGAGAAACTTTTTCTGTTTATATTGAAAAACATAATGCCATGAAACAAATGTAATGGAAAAAAACCTTTATTATATAGACCCCTCCCCCACCTCTGTCTCTTCCTTCTCTTTTCACACGTTCACACACACTTCAATTCCTAATGGACTGTGTGGATGGGATACTGTGGAGGTTGAACTCCTGCCCCTCAGATGGATATGTCATTTATAAATCCTTAACCCGAAGAACAAGTGAAAGGCCGACCTCTCCTAAGTTAGCCTCCTGCCTTTTCAGGGGCTGTGCCAGACAACTGGAAAGTAATTTAAAGGACCAGTTTGTGCCAGGAGTGGCATCATGGGACAGAAACGCTAAAATCGCTCCTTTACATGGAGCTGCTTCTCTTAATTCACAGTGTTGAGAAGGATCTTCAGACACTTTAGACATCAGGTGTCAGGAGCAGGTGTTAATAACACACCAGATATTTGGCTTGTGCATTACCCCAACAGATGTAACAAAAGAAGAAAAAGAAGCAGTGCAAAAAGAAACCCACGTTTTTCCTGAAAGCAGTCCCATTGATCACCTACAGTAAATAGATTAGACTCCACTGATGGATGGATTAAGCACCTGGTGAGACAATGGCAAGCACACCTCTGCAGCAGAAGCATAATTTTTTCTTTTTATCTTAATTTGCCAAGAACATTTAAAGTGCCAGTGGTGTATTTACATTTCTTTTCTTTATGTGTATGCAGTGGAATAAATAAGTATACATAACATTTTGTTCAAAAGGACATTAATGGGAAAGGAGCCAAATATTGTTAGCATACTGGTGTCAATTTTTTGTAATTTTGCACATATGCAATATAGTTAAAAGTACTGAAAATCACAAGAACAAGAAACTGTATCAATTAAGTTTATTAATTTAGTGCACAAAAAGGCAAGATCAACATCACTATCATCATTACAGAGGTCAACACAAGGGGTGTCTATTTTGAAAGAAACAAAAGCCCATGAGTTTCAACGACTAGACACACGAGCAGCATACTGCAGAACACATTAAAATCAATACAAATACATCTACGAAGATCACTTGAGCGCTCACAATGGCACCGTAAAAGCGGAGGAATTCTGTGTTTTCAAGCTGATGGGTAGAGGGAAAAATATTTTTGTTTGTAAGCACACTGAACGATTAAGTGCTCAACTTAACATATAAATGACAATGAGCTTTCTGTACACTCCATGAAAAGACTCTAGGCTAACATTAAAATAATTCAGATTGATAAAACATCTCATATGATGGTTGCTTAAAAACCCATTCAACCATTCATGAAAATGTATTGATACAGGTTTTTGCTTTTAGATGAAAACAAACAACACAGCTTAAATGAAATCACATCATACAAAAAATGTTGCTTAACTATATACACACCAAAACATTTTATGAATGTAGCTACCGAACCGAGGCTCATACATACAAAGTTTGCAGTAGTAGCATGATGGAAGACTTTATATGGCAAAAGAGTTTCTGCAAAGTTTTTTTTTTTTAACTTATAACAATAATAATCACCTTTATTTGGCCAAGTATGTTACACACACGGAATTTGTTTCCGGTGCAGAACTGAGGCAGCCATCTGCGGCGCCAAATCAATCAATGGCTCTGACCATCGGGGGCAATGGGGGTTCAGTGTCTTGCCCAAGGACACTTTGAGAAGTGGACTGCAGGCACCGAGATTCAAGCCTCCGACCCTCTGGTTGGGAGATGATTGCTCTACCCACTGAACCACAATTGCCCCCTTATGGAAAATATTGCTAGTGGTACCATTTACTGGTATTCATGCTGAGTGAGTTCCCAAACCATTACGGATGGGCAATGATCAGTTCTCACTGAAAATGTTACAGGTTTTTGGGTATGCTGTGTGTTAGTATAACAAATGGGCACATATTAAAGTGTGCTTTATTTGACCCAGGACAACAGCTGCATTGACATATATGAGAAGCCTAATTCAGACATAAAAGTCTGCAGCCACACCAGCAGCCCAGTGAGGCATTACTTACAGCAGACAGAGCAATGCTTTGAGCTAAATGCTAACATGCTGGTACTAAGCATTTTTTTTTTCTGTTCACCATCTTAGTTTAGCATGTTAGCATACATACATTTGCTATTCAGCATTTAACACAAAGTACACAAAAACAAAGCTACATTTTTTGCTTCGTAAATATGTAGTCATAAACCAGAGTCCTGGACAACTTCAAACGTTGACCTGATGACTGCACAAGATGAAATGTTAAAGTTATTATAATTCATCCTGAGGAGGACATGAATGTGTGTACCCAGTGTCATGGCAATGCATCCAACAGTTGTTCCAACATTTCACTTAATCTAATAGTTGTAGAAATATTATTTTGAGCCATGCCCCACACACAGATAAAACAACCACGATTGGCCCTATTATATTTAAACTTCCATTGAAAAATATGTTTATTAGCATCTTCAGTCATAATGCATGTGTCAGAACAAACAAGTAATCCCATAGTAATGCTGATTAGGAAGTTGCTAAAACCAGTATAAAGAATTTCATGGCAACAGGTGTTAAAAGCAATCTACAAGGCACCGACCATCAGGAAGAGTTGCGAGGGATAATACTGTACATGACAAGGCATCCAGTTATATATCAGTAATAATAACAATGCATAACAAGTGAAACATTATGGTCTTATTGACTTAAATTATTATTTACTTGATATATAAAATGGATGCCTCAGAGCTGTGTGGGTCTGTGACAGCCATCTGAGTTTTCAGACATTCTGCAGTCATAATAATGCCATCCCATAAAACTAACATTGCCATGTTTAGTGCCAACTCTTGCGTTACCCAGGGCTGTGGCTGTATTTATTTAGATATTTCAATGTGGTTCTTACATTGTGATAACCACAGATGCTGTCCTGTTGTACTGTTTTTAGTTCCTTACACTAGCTACAGTTGGCAGCACAACACTGAGTCCTCTCAGGACTAGACAGTAAAATTAATCATTTAATAATCAGTTTACCTAACAGCTACTCTTAGCTCTACAGTCATACACTTTTTCATGCATTCAAAAATAATTGGAGGTTTAAAAGCTTAAAAAGGCCATTTAGATGAACAGTATATGTACATCACTGTTTTCCTTCATGTTTTCCACTGTTTCCAGTTGACGCAAAATTCTTTGTCAGATTAGCTGTCAGCAAACCTGATAAGAAGCGTTTTATTTAAGGATTTTAAAAATGTGAATTTATAGACAAGACTGCCTCCAGTAATGACACAAATACGTATTTTCATAACCCCCGACTCTCTTTTTAAGTAAAATATGGACATATGATCAAAACAAGATGTCATCATTGCAAACCAGGAAAGCTTCTCTTATTTAATTTACAGCAGGCATTTATGGTGAGGATAAGTGCACTACACATAGACCTGTATTTGTGTCTGTCCTGCAAATTCACCAGATTTTACTGAATACAGATCCATCATGTGCCTTATGTAATCACAGGCAGTAAGAAGGCACCTTCTTTAATGCCAGTACCAGGGACGACAGGATAACATGTTCATATGGGCATTTTGCTGTGAAGAATCTTGCTGGTGGTCTTTAGCTTCAGGGAGAATGAGAGAACATTGTACACAAACGTGTTTAACGGCAGCTACATAATGCTTCAATATGATACAGATCCTCCTTTATTTCATGAGATATGCGTTCTTTGGAAAAGTTATACAATCACTTCAACAACAACAACAATGCCCAGATGAGAACGAGTGGCAAGACGAAAGCTCAGTATGGATTAAATGGCTCAACTGAAGGTAAAATCCTTGTCTGGATGAGTGCGATCATAAGCCATGCTCTAAGTTCGCTTGGTCAGAGGTCTCCCTTCACGGACATGCTTGGTGCTCCTCTTTTCTGTCTTACCCTTCTCCCTCACCTTTCTCAGGCGTCGCGGAGGTGGTGTACCTCTTGACTCGCTGTCCTCCTGAGCGCTGGATGTATCCATCCCGTCTCGCTCCTCAGGAATATTGGGAATAGCCCCGCTGCTCCCATCCAAAATGTTCCTCAGGGAAGGGTCCTCTGGTGTGCAGGTGGCAGTGGTGCCACTCTCACTACTGCTCAAGTCCTGTTCTTCACCGTAACGCCCCCCTCGGCTGTGGTGCGGCAAAGACGAGGCCCTGACCGAAGGCCTGTCGCGCTCTGTTTCGCGGATGTTCTGCTGAGGCTCATTCATGTCCACCCCTGAGTCCAGGCTGGTGTCATTGCTGCTGGGTGGCCGGTGGCGGCTCTGGAGATCAATGATGGAGTGGCGTACCTGGGCGGCCGGCTTCCCATCTAAGGAGACGAACCAGGCCCTAGGATGAGATGAGGAGGACTTGCCACGGGTCAGCTCCAGCAATGTGCGCTCTGAGATCCCCTGTAGCTCACCGGGCACGCCATGCCCACCGCTGAACGTCTGCATACCAGCCGCCTCATTGAGAGTACCAGGCACGGACACAGAGGATTCAAGCAGGTTACTGTAGCGTCCCCACACACCAGCGTTAGGGCCTTGGCTTTGGGGAGGAGTCTCCAGAGGCTGGGGCTCGTCTTGGCTGCTCCGCTGTGGGCTGCTTTCACCTCGGGACTGGTGGTGGTGAAGAACCTTGGGCAGTGTCTGGGTGTAGCTGTCTTTACTTGTAGGCTCTGAGTGAGCATCATATTCAGCTCCATTGCGTGGGAAAGTAGCAGCCTTGCAGCCTGACATTTGCTGCTCCTGAGCAGTGAAAAGCTCTGGGGCCTGAATAATGGCCACTGGTCGGTTATAGATGTGAACCAGCTTATCTTGAAAGAAGGTGTCAGAGTTCACGTTGGCCCGACTCCGCTCTGACTTCTCCCTCAGCCGAGCTACCTCTTCACCGTTGATGTAGTGAGGTGGAGGATGGGGACCTTTGATCCGATCTGAAGCGATATTCTCATAAAGAGGAGCTGTTGGGACACTCCCCGGTTCCTCCACATAAATGTTGTAGTTGACTCTGTGCCTCGGTGTGGACGAAGGCTCGCACTGGATGCTACAGGACACAAGGCTGTTGTCGCCAGAACGGAACAACAAACCCTCTTCCATGTGGGTGGAGGTGGTTTGGTCCTTTTTTACCACTGTGAGTTTAGAGAAGCGGGCCCTCTTCCTCCCAGGCTCTCGATAAGAACCTCTGCTTTTGGAAGAAACAGAATGTACTCAATACAGACACTGTTTCACAGGACTGTAGCTACAAAACCCCTTACTATGCCAAATTTAGTAATGGGGTGGTTTATTACTTATAATAAAAGTTGCATTGTCTCACTTTTGGCACAAACAAGTCATTTTCATTTGAGCCACCACCACTGCAGTTTCCATCACCTTGTTTTAATGTATATTACTGTAATTTTAATTTTGCTAAATGAAAATAAGCAGTGTAGAAAACAGAAAAAAACTGACACTGATCAATAACATTTCTGATATGATTTCTTACCCACAGTGGCATAGCAGCAAAGAAAGAAATCCAATCACTATAGCCAGTGTTGCTCCCAGTATTCCCATCAACAAGTAGGTGTGGTATGATATGAAATCCACTGAGCTTCCATGTCCCAGATAATCTAAATAGTTAAATGTGTAGGTAAACATAAAACAATTATGAGCGCTACACAAACAGCATGACATGTGGTAATGGAGGTAAATGAGGTTTGTACCGTTTGAGGAGGGCAGGGGGGCGGCAATCCAGTAGCCCAGATGGGAAGCTGTGTAGGTCCAGACCAGCTCATCGCCTACTGCTTTTACTACTCCCAGCCCCTGATTCTCCCAGGCACCTTCATGCAGAACATATACTAGTTTGTTTATCAGCCAATACATGAATTCAGCACAAGTACTATGAAGCCTATGAATTGTCAATGTTGCTTTTATGTATTTTAAGGAGCATGTAAAATTTATTTCAGAGAGAAACTGAATGTAGAACTTAAGCGTCTCCTATTATTGTTGTTGGCAAAGGTGTTACACTAAAGTTTTAGAGTGTCATTGTCGTGTATTAATGTTTATTTACATGCATCATTCATGAGTCTTATTTTGTAATGTTATTCCTCTAATTTTTATTCGTACCAGTCCTCAGGTTGAAGGCCCAGGCTGGCACAGTATCAGAGGCCCTGAGGTGGGTGTCGTGTCCAAGGGGCAGGCTAATTTGAACAGGCCCTCGGACCTGGAGCCCCTCATTGCCGAAGTACAGCTGGATGCTGATGGATGCCACTGCCTTCAGCTCGACGGTTCTGAGCGCTGTGTACGCAAGGACCCGAGTTAAGCATTTAAAATGTTATACACATTCTTATGTTTAAACCAGAACAATCGTGAAACAAGCTGTGAGGTCTGCAGTGCAAAATATGTGTACAGAACCACAACCACAGTTTTTCTCTCCCTTTTAGTATATTTTCAACACTTTTAACACTCACATGATTTGTTGCTGATGATGCCTGGAGTGCAGTTGATGCAGTCTTTAGCTATGTGTTGCTGTGGTACAGTCAGGTAAGCAGTCACTGAGGAGATGTTGCTCTTTTCAGGGAGTGTGAGGAGGTTCTTGGGGAACTTGACCTTAGGCTGGGAGGAACTGTCTGTGAGTACCAGATGACATATGATGAATCATAATATGGACCTTTTGACAATATGTTTGAATATAAAATGTATTTTGATTGACTGTATTTTGATTTGGCAGAGAAGATGAAAGAGAAGTGGCTTTATTTTACAGAAGAGGGGCCTTTTAAATCCAGTATTATTTTAAAAAGAGACTTGGTTTAAACAGAGCATCTACAGAGATACAAGATGTTGGAGGCTTAATTGTCCCCAAAAGATCTGAGGCACAAAAACAGTATTATAGTCTATCTCTACACTTATTAGGTAGTGAATCGGTCCTATTCATATTTTCATATTGTAGTACAGTAGATATTCATGTATTATGTAAGCATTTTCTTGTATCAGATTAAAGTTCAGCTCAGTTGATTCAGAAAAATATATTTGATTTTATTCAGCTCAAGGCCTTAAGTGAAAGGTATTGAGATGAAGTTGAACTGACTCTGATCCATGTGCAAACTTACCAGGTAACTTCCCGATGATGAGTACCGAGTCTTCAAACAGCCACACGTTCCCCTGACTGTGAGGAAGCAGCAGCAGCGTCACAGCAGAAAAAACTGCAGGGGCATAAAGCAAAGGTCAGGACTCAGCCACACATATCACTATTGTTTTAGCATTTTATTTCAGTTCTGACATTTCTAGTAGTTTTACATGGTATACATCACCACTATAAATCAGAGCGAATCAAGAAGGAGAGTGAGAACATTTCCACTGACTCTATACCTTTTGGCAGATCATGAGAATAGTTCCAAATATTAGGAACGGCACCACAGAGTTACACTGACTTGGCTACCCCTTGCTATTTTCTAGAGTAAGAACTTTAAATCAATAGCATTATACTTTATACTTGTGACATTTTAAGTTAGCAACATGTCAAAACATTTACAACCTCTTGACTGCCTCCCTCAAATACTGGGCCACTTTAATAATTAGTTATTTAGCTAACTAGCTAAATTAGCTGAGTTATCTACAAAACAGAGCACAGAATGTTTGTAACGCTGTACACATAATTATAAATAGCAACTGCCAATAAATCCTGCTGTTCCCTACAGAAAACAATGGATCTTAATTGAATGTTCGGACCTATTTGAAGCCACATGACGTGAACTACTGCCATTTTCGAACCCTTGGCCTGACAACTCGTCTATCTTAATGGCTCAGAAATGTGAATAGTACAAATGTAAAGTGAAAGATCAAAAGTGATAGTATGTTAAAATCTCTATATCTACTTTAAATTTAAATATCAGTGGGAAATAGACAGGCTGTTTGTCTAAGATGTAGTTTGTTTTTGGGCAAGCAACCTGTTCACAGTGACTTGTAGACCTGCGTTACCACCGGCAGATGGCAGTGCTGCCTCAAGCCTCTTTTTAGGGTTCTGTTGTCTGGCTCTGCAGCACAGGAGGGAGGTGCCTCTGATAGTGCAGAACAAGGGGGGTCTCGACAGATGACTCTCTCTCTTGTTTTTAATCCCTCATATCACTTGCTCCATCTTTGCTTTGAAACACCACCTTCCCATTTCTTTTCTGTCTCATTCACACTAGTAAGAGGAAGTGGGAGTAGAGTAAGATCCCGGCCCCTTTTGAACACCAATATGAGCTCACTGTGGCTAAAGAGCTCCCACCCCCATCACCCCCTTGATTCTGTGCAGGACAAAGACTGTTTACTGAGGACGAGATATGTTTCACCCAGGCTTGACTCTACAGGGCATGCTGATGTGGAAACAAAGGATAAATTGAGCATAGAGCATGGCGTTCAGTTACACTTGACTGGACACTGAACATAAATTGCTTCATCACGAACAAACCTCAGTGACATGTTGTATGTAATCGCAGACAGTTCATGAATCTATAATGTCCATTAATAATGGCAGTTGAGAATGTGTGAATATTTTGTTTGCAATTACTCAAAATACGTATTTACAAATTGTTTTATAGCACACTGTCAGTCACTGTCAACTTTAATGCCACATGTTTTCATTTTTAGGTTCAGTG
>NW_018128120.1:16409-23393 GCF_001952655.1 Monopterus albus
ATATATATATACCTGACCAGAATGTCATTTGTGCAATTTGAGATATATTAAAAGAATTTTTGTGCTCTTTTCTGCTATAGCTCCTGTATATAATATAGTCAGAATTAAAAAGTAAAGTATTTTTGTAAAATCAAAATTGTAAATATATTATTAGAACATTTATTAATAGTATTAATAGTGCAATTTATCATTTAGACTGCAATTAGTTTCATTATTGATCAAGCTTTTTAGTCATATAAATTTATTAACTGAAATTACACAGATGTGTTCAGAAGTCAAAAAGCCAGATGTACGCCAGGTAGATAAAATAAGAAATAACATCTCCTTCCTTCCTCAAAAAGCAGACAGTTTTTGTTTAGGTTTATGAAAGGTCATGGAACCATAGGTGCATCTTACTTGGTCTCTTGCTTGTGCTCCAGGGCAGGGGGCTGAGGACATAACCTTCCATGTTGCCCAGCAGGGTCAGACTGAGGCCTGCACTGTATGCAACCCAGAGCAGAACCTCTCCTCTCTCTCCTGTCCGGGCAGAGCCACTTAGGGCACGGTTCATGTAAACGGCCACCAAAGCTCCCGACAGAGGCTGACGTGTCACCAGGTCCCTCACCTGGACTTTTAGTGCAAACTGCGACTCTGGAGAGAGACATAGACCCACTTTGTGATACATTTTTAAAATCATACACTTTACAATTGTATTTATATCCTTTTATTGTCTCCTAAATCAATGAAAAAATGTCTGAGCGTTAGAGTAGCTGTTAGACTAGATTAGTAGTACTAATCTGTACTAATACATCTCCACGTGTTCCATTTATATGCCAGCCGACCTCCACCACTCCCTCTCAGCAGTGCTCAGTAACCTTTCTCTTTCCATGAAAATGTAATGAGCCAAGCACAGCTGAATCGCTTACTTCAATCTCTTGGCTGAGATTCAGTTAACATGTAGCACGTTCCTCATTTTAAAAGTTGTGCTGTTATTGAGTATTGGTTTAACATCTCTACTGTAGTTTGCTGCCTTTTCAGGGTTTTATAATGGTTCAGTTATAAAAGAGCTTATTTCCCCAGAGGTCAACATTATAGCCTACTTGTGAATCCTGTTCAGACTTAGATAGTTCAGGTCACGAGAATACAGAAGTGATGCAGCACAATTGTTCATTTTTATCTACTTTTAAAAAGCATTTTCGGAGGCCTTGAAAAAAACAGTTGCCCCAAGATTCTCCCCAGTACATATGTGTCTAAACGTGTTGTTACCCTTCCACTTTCGGAAAAAAATGATTTAATAAAACAGGCCTGCCTCTTTCGATTTGCTTGCATCAGTTTAAGATAAACAATAACACAGACTGTCCATCCACCACTATCAGTTTCCTCTGGTGCAGCTAATTTCTGTAACAATGACTGACCCAAGCAGGTCCCGTTTTGTATATGTCTACAGGTTCCTGCTATCAGAGCCGAGGGGCTGAGACCTCGCCCAGGCGCGGTCGGATCGGTGGCCGCTCCTCGGATGCCATTGTCCCCGGGCGAGGAGGAGGGCAGGCCGCCGCCCTCCTCCGCTGCTCTCACCGCCCCATCCAGGCACGAAATCAGAAGCAATGACGGCAGAAAGAGCAGCAGCGGCAGCGGCAGGTGGCGTTCAGCAGCGGGCATGGCGACAGGGTCAGGCTCAAAGACATAACGAACTGCGAAAAACGAGCTAGGGAGGAGAACCAGGTCGAGTAGCTGGAGTCCTTATCACGAAGGCCTCTTTCCTTTCATGGTTTCCTCTGTTGTCAATACGAACTCAAGAGGGAAAACCCCGTGGAGAAACTCTGAGAAGGGATGGCTGGTGCTGAAGCTGGGCGTTTGTGGCCAAAGATCGTTTATGATGATGAGAGGTGTCACTCGGTGATTTAAAAAAAAAAAACCCTTTTCATCAGCATAACTTTCTACCTAAATCTTCATTAGTCATATCACACACACACACACACACACACACACACACACACACACACACACACACACACACACATATATATATATATATATTTGTTAAAAACGATCAGCCATGATGAGCGACAGAAAATGTGTGGATTTTTTTTAAATATATTTCTGGCATTGTAATTGTAAACAAGGTACCTTTAGGCATTTATATTGTGGTGGGCATGTAAATGTCATAAATAAACAGTAGCCTAAACTAAAATGTCGTTATTAGTTGCAATAAATAGCGTAGCCTACGAACGAGCCTGTGATAGCCTGCTGTACCAAGACACGGCATCAGAGTGAGAGATCGGTACGTGTTGTTTATCTTTGGTAAGACGGGAGGTGCTGTTACATCATATGGCCCTCTATCGGTCAAGGTGAACGGAGATCCATGGTTGCCGAATGTGAAAATCCACATTAAGTCCAAAAACCAATGGTGGAAAGTAACTAAGTAATTTACTCAAGTGCAGTACAATTTCACACTGTGGTGTTATTACTTATGTCAAAAATTTGAGTACTTTTTTCACTACTGCAACTAACAAGGCTGTTGCTTGAGAAACTAAGCCAGACGGTGTTAAAAGGTTTCTTCACAATACCAATTTTTCAAATATTTTAAAAGCTGGTTTATTGAGTTAAAACAGATTAATGAGACCCAAAAGTTGTTAGGTGGAAACAGATGATTCGCTGTGGCGACCCCTAACGGGAACAGCCGAAAGAAGAAGAAGAAGAATGAGACCCAAAAACTGAATTAAAAACACAGATCCTTTTAAAGCCAACGTTCTTGGTTAGACTGCTCTCTAGTGGACAAACAGGAGAACACGGCTGAAATGTCCTGAAGTACAGTATAAGTAAAATGGAAGTACTCAAATATCTCACAGATGGAAAGTATTTCAATAAATTATTTAATATCCTTTAATTGGAGTATGTTGAGGTATCACTGTAATTTTTTAAGCTTGATTTATAACATGCAAAGTAGCTCAAATAGATGCAGTGAATTAAAAGTACACTATTTTCCTCTAAAATTGTAGTGGAGTATAAGTAGCAGAAAATAGAAATACACCAGTAGAGTAATCTCATAACTGTCTATAATGTTTGTGCATCAATTCTGGGCAGAAGTTATACACAGAAATATGTTTTTCGAGCACAAAAATAATATCCATGCCCAGACTTTGTGCTCTGTCCCTTCGATGTCTAGCTCTTCACAATCCGAGTCCTGTGGATCTATGCAGATGAACCCAAATGAAACCCTCCCACTTTCCCAGAGCCACCGCCATTACCACCACAACCACCATGACCCCTCTCCCCTCTTGTCCTTTCTATTGTAAATATGTCATGAGGATGTGGGATCACAAAATGGCCAATACCCACCCACTGTTGGAGCATCACTGTATTTTCTGTTTGCCCTGTTGGTTTTTATCAGTTTTTTTTCCTGCATTGTTTCTGTTGTCTAAAACAGCGGTGTGAGTTGATGAGTGGGACAAAGTTGTATGTTAAAAAGATGAAATAAATAGGTAATATACAAAAAATGAAGCCTGAAAAAGGGTTGAAATACAGAGAAAAGTTTTGATGAAGTTGTCATATTGTTATACTAGAGATGCTTTAATTTGCTAATTTACTTTTAAATTTTTTTTTATAAAAGACTCCAATGAAATTATTTATAAAATGTGTCCCACGAGTCATGATCTTTTTTGGACATAAAACAAATATATTTATTAAGATTTTGTCCAAAGGAAAATAAATATAATGTTAAACATTACTGGTGTTTGTATGGGTTTTTTCATTGTCTATGATGATCATAGGTATGCATATATAATGTTACTTTTCATGACGGTAATAATTTTGTAGTCTTTTTTATGTGTAACATATGACCCTTTGGGAGATCTATTACTTTTTCAATATATTTCTAACCTATAATATTTGTATCTCCAGATTATTTTAATTTAATATAGGCTATATACAACACCAGTACTACGTCAGTGCTGTGGTGCTACTTTGAAACATTTCCGATGTTGTGTCTGTCATCTTGAGGAACGAATGCGCTGGGAGCTGTGTGCCACGGACAGTTTGTACGGATGGACTGACAGATACATTGTTGGGTGTAAAGTAGACATTTGGAGGGCTTTTTGTGGTGTTAACCGTTTAAAATCTTTTTGTTTATGAACTGACAGGAACAGCAATTGTGTTGCTGTGGATCCAGCGAGTTACGCTGTGACACGAGCCCGAATTTAACCGCTAATTGTTTACAATTCGGCAAATCAAGTCTCTTAATTCACTATTAGCAGCTCCTGTTTCCCAGGGGTGGTAGGCTACAAGTACACAAACTCAGCAATCAAGTGAAATTCAAGAGACTTGTCTAAAAAGTACTCCACTACAGGTTCCATTTCAGATTCTTAAGTCAAAATGATGATGATGATCTAAAGTGTATCCTACTTCAAGTACAAAACTCCACTAAGAAAACAATGTCTCTTAACACATTGTTAATCCATAATAATACGTCATCATTTATTATGTAAATATATTTTGCGTTACAAGTGTGAATTAGCAAAGTAACTGAAACTGTCAATTAAAAGTACTGAATAAAGAGTAATGTATTTTACTCTAAATTGCAGAGTGGTAAAAGTAGCAGAAAATAGAACTACTTCTGTAAAGTAAAGTACCTGAAAATTGTCCTTAAGTACTTGAGTGACTGTCCTTACTGATCCACGTACTGTAGTGACAAGGTTTAAATCAGGTTAAAACTCAAAGAAAATGGGACTTCACAGCAACTAAGTACATTTACTCAACTACTGTGCTTAAGCACCCTTTTGAGGTATTTGCATTTTAGTTAATGGTTTCTATTTTGTGCTCCTTCATACTTTGACTTCACTTTTATTTAAGTAATTTTTAAATGTAGGACTTTTACTTGTAAGAGAATATTTTCATATTGTGGTATTGTTATTTTTACTTATGTAAACGATCGCAGTACTTCTGATCTCGGGTCAGCTGCCTCTCTCGTTGTTGCCGCACTTCGAGCTCTGGACAATAAATCTCAGCATTTGAGGTACAATGAATAATTATGGATGCAATTCACAGTCAGTGTACATTAATGACATGATACTATAATATTTTCATGTTTAACACAGCATTCTAAAAATTAAGACAGGAGTTGGAGCAATTCTTTTGCTTCTCCACTGTACTGATGTTGTCTGCATTCACATGCATATTTTGCACTGCTCTGGCTGTGTTGCCATTATCCAGGACCAGCCTTCACCTCACAGTTTTGCTGGGCTGTTTTTTTTTTCCCACATAATCCCACAATATCTGGAATCAATATCTGTCATCCGAGTATGCAGTGGAGTCACAGAGACAACTCAGCTCAACTGAACTGCGCAGCTGATGCATGGTGCCCGTTTTCAAAAAGTTATTTAACCCTTCCACCTTCCTCGGGCAAAAATGTCCATTTTTGTCACTGTTTTTTTTTTTTTTTTTTGTTTGGCAATCATTTTGTCTGTTTTCCACCTAACAGGCAGGGACACGTGCAGGTTTTCAGAGACATATGGAGGCATCCTAAGCAGCTTCTCTAAAAGCATCAGTATCCCCACACACATTTTGGTTGATAGTCACAAGATGTTCATTCTGATTGGCCCCATCTGAACTGAGGCATCAGGCATCAGCGATAATTCATAATCAACCATTAAAACTATTCAACCCCCCCCCCACACACACACACACACACCCAGAGAGAAAGTCACTTTCGGCTTTTCCCTTTTAGGGGTCGCCACAGCGAATCGTCACACTGACGACTCGCACGTTGACATTTGGCACGTGTTTTACGCTGGATGCCCTTCCTGACGCAACCTGGATTCGAACCCGGATCTTAACCACTAGCCTACCAGGGACCCACATATACACCTACACACACAAAAATATAACTCTTGGGGCCCCCTGGTAGTCACACTGTTCCATAATATGACAAGGCAAAAACATAAAAATTTCATGCATCAAACTACAATGCAAAAAAGGTATAAACTGGTGAAATACAATAAAAATGTCAAATACCACTACATTTCTTCAAAATGAAATGCTGCCATTACAGAATGCATGGTTTATAGTGTAATGGCTGTGACATTAAAAAATGTGGTTTCAATGGAAGTTAAGGAGACATTTTTGGCCACAAAGGTGTCAGGAGGGAGCATCTGGCACTACATAAAACATACTAATGCAATCAAATCAATTTTGTTGCTAATCTTTGGCATATCAAAAAGTCAAATAACCACCGAAATCCCACTATTTATTATATGGAAAATAATTCATTTTTTGTGAATTTATGAAATACAGTATAATGACAATGGATATCACATGTTATAGCAGTACTCTAGTAAATGAACAATCACAGTAAGTTGAGCAATGAACAATAATCACCTACCTTTATTGAAGTTAATTTTACCCAGCATATATGTAGCTATAGATATAGTTCAAAGTTCAAGTTCAAAGTGTTTATTTTGTCATATGCACAGTTAGGAAACGTGTTTCCCTGTACAATGAAATTCTTACTTTGCCGTCCACCTGAATGCCACAAAACACAAATGAAATATAAAGTAGATAAATAAGTAAATAAGTAACAGATCTAAGACACTTTAAGCAGCAACAGATGCAGCAATATAATAAAAAATATATAAGAATATAACAGAATGTATGCTGCATGGGAGCAGCATGTGCATCAGTCAACAATCATTGTGCAATTATGTATGTGCAAACAGAATGTAAACAGTACATCACGTATTTCCTGGTAAACTCAGCTGTTTAGGAGTCTGATGGCAGAGGGAAAGAAAAAGTTTTTCAGTCTAATGGTCCTACATTTCACACTTCTGAACCTCCGGCCAGAGGACAGAGAAGTGAACAGTCCATGCTGGGGGTGGGTGGGGTCTTTGAGGATGGAGGCAGCCTTCCTACACACCCTGCAGTGGTAAATGCTCTGCAGAGAGGGCAGTGGAGTCCTGGTGATCTTCTCCACAGTCTTTACCACTCTCTGCAGGCGCTTGCGGTCCATAGCAG
>NW_018128120.1:25208-34459 GCF_001952655.1 Monopterus albus
GGAACAAAGAAATGTGGCGAGCGCCCAAGGTGGGGGCGGGGTGCAGCCCTGTATGCACCACGTATGTTACTGTAAACATGATCCAGAGTGTTCTTGCGCCGAGTGGGAACGTTCACATGTTGGTAATATTTGGGGAGTACAGTCTTTAAATTGCACTGGTTAAACTGTTCTTTAAAGTTTTACTTTTATTAATGTTCACATCTACTTTGTCTTTTGCCAGTCATCTGTAAAGCACTTTGAATTGCATTATCTCTATGAAAGGTATTCATATCTGAGTGTCTAATTGTTCTCATCAGCAACAATACTACACCCGGGGGATAGATGCCACACTCTGGACAAATCTTACCTCGCTGTGTCACCAGGGAGAACATCAGGTGTGAGGTAGAGGAAAACCTGTGGCCAAACATACAGGTGCACTGTAAATTATACTATAATTTTGTGTCATTGTACCATACACATTTGCAGGATATTTTCTGTTCACAGTACTGTACATATTTTTGGTTAAACACTACTGTACAAAACAGTGATAGACTATACTGTGCTGTGCCAGTGTTTTATTTCTCACTTATACTGTATGGATTTCACATATTCCAGGACAATAAAATTGTTTTCTCACATTACTTCAAACGTAAGTGTTCCATTGTTCTGACAAAACAGTTGATCATTTTGAGAACTTTGACTTACGCGGTGCTAACGGAACATTTCATTTTGACAGGGTTGACATTTATTTTTGTAACACAGTATATCCTTTTGCTGATGAACTATAGAGTTGTGGTATATGTTTAAACTGTTTGGACAAACACATGATAATCTCTGAGAACTGTATAGATTTTGGAGCCAAAGCTATTGAGGAAATACTTTAATAAGGACTTACTACTTCTGAAAAACAGGGATTCCTTATGTAAAAACACAAAAATGCCACCAGTGTCCAAAAACAGTGAAAAACCAATAGGTTTCACTTAACAATTCTAGCACATTTCTGCACATTATACAATTATAAATTAATTCAGTTTGAGTTGAGCAGGTTGATATCACCTTTTGACTGAACTGATTTGCTATAATGAAAGTTAAATGCTATTCTATATAGTTATAACATTTATACCATATAGGTACACTACATGAGATTTAGAAATATTTAACATATTTTGGTGTCTGTTCAGTCACATGTTTGTAATAAAATGTACATACAGCTTAACAAATATATGATGGATTAAGGTGCAGAATGATGGCAGCACTCACCAGTTGTCTAAGGACAGGTTTTCTGCAAACAGCTGAACAATAATCAAATATAAACATAGAAAGGTTGATGACATTACATCTGGGAGCCTCTTCTCTTTGTCTTCACTAGCTCACTGCAACAAATCAATGGCTGGGTTTCAAAAACAAAACAAACAAACAAAAAAAACATCTCAGCTCTAGGATCCCACAAGCCTACAAGATAGAACATCTCAGCACTAGGCATGCTTTCAGTGACCTCATTTCTTCTTCTTCTCCTGCGTGGTGATAAACCATTGGTCCAGCAGCTTCTTGCTGTAGTAAATCTGCCAGCCGTGCACCTGTATGGCAATGACGATCACCAGGTACATGACCGTCACGGCAGAGAAGCCAAAGATAAAGCGGTACGCTTTGCCGTGCCGATAGAGCTGCTGTGCCACAGGAAACATCTCCATACCGCCGTAGATCAGCGGGGCCACGCAAAATAGCCCCGCACTGATCATAGAGATTACCAGGTACCCAATGTTGTTGCGAGGTAATGCCAAGAAGCTGAAGATTGTAGGAATTATGCTCAGAAGGTAAGGGAACTCCCACTGGTATGGAGAGGCCACTATCTTGTGGGACACTAGGCTCAGCTGACTCACTGTCACCTGAGAGAAAAGGCAACAGAAACTGCTACAGCTATCAATGAATAAAACCAGTGCTTTTTTCATGGTTTGTGTCAGTTTCTCCAGGGTTGTCATTACCTGAGCCGTCATTAGTACCCAGATCAGAAGATGGACGGTGTTGAGTTTACGGATTTCAGACTTCAAGGCGACACTGTGCAGAATAAGACACACATACAAAAAGTCAAGTCACTGATGTGTTGATCACAAAAATTCTGCTGAACACACTTGATGAAATTATTCCTTTCCAATAAAACCAAATGGCTGATATATCTTCATGAAGTTTGTCAATATCAAATAGAAAAAGCAAAGGAAAACACACAGTGTATTTTAGTTCTCCAGAGTGTTTTGTCTATATTATGAACTCATGGTTTTGACTGAAGAGATAATGAATCAAGCTACAGAACTGGGTACCGCTTTCTGATAAGGCACAGTTTAAATTGTAAATAAATGCATAACTAGTAGTCATATGAATTGTTTATTTATGCCTTATCTTCAGCACTACCTTGCTTCTGTTTTTGACTTATTAATTCATTAAGCAGTACCCTCCAATCAACTTGTGTTCCACAATCTGGCAACTCTGACAAGTATTTCTTATTATTTGTTTCCAGCCCTGTATTGGAAACAAATCCCTTGTGTGTAAGATACTTGGCCAAATAAAGGTGATTATTATCCTTATCCTTATTAATGGCTTACAACTGATCTATAAAGCTCAATAACTTGTGCTTTAACCCAGTGTGGGGAGGCGAGACGTGTGTAGTTTTACTCAAGTCATATGCTTTCTGAACACATCAAACTCAGTCGCTACCAAATCAAATCATCACTGCACACCAGGCACAGTGCTGCTTTTCATATCACTGTCTCCAAATTGTGCATATTCCATATACTTGCCTTGTGTGTAATGTAAAATGATATGATGCTTCCCTCGCATCAGTATTCACAGTGCTAATGTCTCAATTACTTTGTACTGTGACCTGGAATCCTCTAGTTTCCTATAAAAAGAGGAAGGAGGAAGGAGTTTTGGTCTTGATGACCAAACTTGCTTACATTGTGTCATACTGTCATTAGCAAGCACCACTTTACAAATAGCACTTTGGCAGTGGAGCATCATCAGAACCAGTCCATGAAAACCCAAACTTTAAATAATCGTCATCATACTTACTCCATTTTCTGCTCAAACCAGACTGTCTCCTTTCTCAGTGAAATACTAATCGATCCATTGTACCCCATGTGTAGCGGAGCTGAAGTTTGATGTTTTATAATTATTATTTATCTGCTTTACCTTTTCTCAGGCTTTGCATCGCCTGAAATCCTCTGGTGCACCCTCACACTTTGAAAATTGCCACTTTAACCTTCAATGAAGCCATTAAATACAGCTCATACATAATTTATACATAGTGCCTTCACAGAGAGTGGTACCCATGTGGTTTGCTATATCTCACCTTTAATACAGTGTTTAGGGTATGATGGAGTAGAGTGGTGTTAACATACACATTCTGATTTTTCTCATCAAAATAGTAATGGTAGAAGAACCTACCTCATCTGGTAATGAGAAGCAACCTGCTCCCGGTGCTGAAAGTCACTGCCATCTGTGCCTGCTGCTCTCGGCCCCGCTTGAGAAGCCATACTGGATATCTGCAAGTGAAACTAAGTAAGACTCTGCTGCCCACTCTTCACACATCAGCACATGGGAGATCTGAATCTCTTAAGAGATGATAGTGGTGATGAGCTTGACAAACTGAGTAGGTACCATTATTTCATCTAGCTTAACTGTTGTAAACACAACAACGGCACATCTCAGACTCAGAGACTGCAGATTTATCAACACTGTCCAGCTCCCTTAGGATGGTGAAGGATTTTAATGGACTGAGTGAAACACTGGACAACAGATAATGTCAAACTCAATAAAAATGAACTTAAATATCAAGATGGACTGCTTGCGCCGATTTAAATGCATCTGTTGGCTTGTGAGTGCATGTAGTTATATTTTAAGCATTACACCGTTATATCAAAACATTTGTTGCTAAAAATTAGTTTGTTCTTGTTCATAAAATCGCCAACGTGGAAGCGGAATAATATCACTAGCCTCTGCGGGCTTGCAAAGAACAGCACTGGGTTGTATTAAGGTTCATGCTTTATTGACACAGCAGATATTTACCCTATAAAGCGAAGCTTACAGTTCGCAAATAACAGTAGCCTAACCTATATCACAAATGTAACAGTCTCTAACAGGGTTAGTTACACTAGCTGCTGTTAGGTTGGATAGCATTTAGCAATTGCCTTGATTAAAGCTATGCGCATCCAGACAGCTCAAATAGCACACCATATTAAATATATGTACAAGCACCCGAAATCTCATTATTCGTATTGACATCTAAACTTTAAGGGCTCGCAAACAACATAAAGCAACTGAGCTAACAAACAAATGCTAGCTACTTGCTAACTGATAGCTGGCTACCGTGGGTCACACAATTGGTTTTACTTTAGCTAAGAGTTCAGCAAAATTTCCACCCCACTACGTAGTAATACTTATGAGAAATTAATCATAGCACTTACTTTTTAGGTACCGGTGTTCATGAAAAACAAACAAACAAACAACAAAACTTAAAATATCAAAAACACTGGCTAAGAGTAACAGCAGCTGAATATCAAGCTAAACAGTCATACAAGGAAGAAAAACGGGAAGTATGACATTTCAACCTGTGATTGGTCAGACGCGTTTCTTTCTCTTCTTTTGTTGGGATTTACGGCAGCTGGCATCCTAGATGGTACATTACTGCCACCTGTTGGCGTTAGACCTCAATGTCCTTACCCTGTACAGTCGTTTGTATAGTCCAGTCCCTCTAAAAAAACGATTGCTTTTCTGCCCTCTGTATTGCCCCCATGTTTAGTTATAGTGTTAATACTGCTTTCTATTAATCCCGTTCTCTGCAACTGTGTGATCCTCTCTCCTTTTTTCTGTAGCCCATATCTTCTTCTGCGCACTGTTATACTATGTTCCACTGTAGGTAGGTAGGTACTTTATCATTTCGTGGCACTAGCCACAGTAATCCCTTGGATGCTTTCCCATGATGATGTGTGTGCTGTTAAGATTAGTGTGTCAGTTCCTCAGTCTGTTAAATATCACTTGTGCATCCTGATTGATTCCCTAACCTCTGGATATTGTCATTACATGCAGCATACACATATACAGTAAATGAAGGTGCCAGTCTGAAGATAATGAAAAACAAGCTGAGACTAATGTTGTTTCCTTTGTAAGACCTCATTAATAAAAGCAACATTCACATAATCGGGCACAGTTTTTAATTTGCTTTTGCTGTGCATCACTGTCCAAAATAAAAACAAGAAGAAACAGGAAGAAAAACACTTAAAAACTCATTCCAAAACAGCACATCTTGTACTAAAAATGAAAAAGTAAAATATTGACACATACATGAATGAGTATTCTTAAATACTTGTGTTATTTTTACCAGAGAACTGTATGCTGTGTTCTGAATTCAGGAATGAATTCCAAAAACAATCCCAAATAATCAGTAGTCACACATACATTACATGCAATACTGATTATTACAAACAATAGAAATGTCATCATGACATCAAATGTCCATTAGGACATAAAAGATGGTTCACCTGCCAAATTGTGGGTGGCAAAAAGGTTTCTTTTCTTTTCTGGATTGAGATGTGGTATGAACTTATAAAATGCTCAACCAATGCTTATTTTACTATGAGATTAATGTATTTTGCATTAAAAAAGACTAACAATAACTTAATCACTTTATCATGACCCCAAATATATAATCCAGTTATGCATTTCCATAACTTTGAATAAATGCATTGCAAAATGACACCAATATTTTCTGATTTTCCCAGAATACAGTATATAACTGTAACTATAACAAAGAATGAGTTAAAAATGAATACAGCTCTGCAACATAAAGCCTTATTGTTCCAGGAATTATTTCAGCCATGTCATGAACACATATACTGTATATTGCATGTGGATGGATATAAGAATGAATACACAATGTAAACAAGAATTATAACAACTGACATATCTGGCAGTATTTCTTGACACTCCACAACCACAAACCTTCAGAGGAAACTTCACAGGTGCTAATCACTTGGTTTAAACAATATACATACTTTGCCCATTATTTCATAACTGCCCTTTCTGATACTCCGCTGATGTGAATACAGATGTGGTGCATATGATGCAAATAATAATAATGTTGCTACTACAAATAATTTTACCTACATTGTACCTTTGTGCCTGAAGTAGTTTAACTATCAGTATGGTAAAATTTGCCAGCAATGTGCAATGTGCACCTTTGCTGATACCTAGTTCTTACATTGGGTACAATAAGCATCCAGAAAATGTAGAGTGAACATATTGACTGGCATAAAGTCCTGCTGCCTGGTCAGACGGCAGCTGTATATGCACGCTGTCTCCTCGTCGTAATGGTAGTACGGCGCTCCCTGAAGCCTGATCCAGCAAGCCCTTTTTGTACTCATCGTAAGTGTACATTACTGGCTCATTGTTCTTCATCAGTGCCACCCACACATTACCTCCCTTGCAGTGGACATGGTAAACAAAGTAGTAGATTCCAGGTAGGGTACAGGTGAAGATGCCGGTTTGGGGATTGTAGTTCTGATTGCCATTGTGGAGGAGTTTGTCAAAAATTACAGGATAGCCAACAGGAGGGAATGGATTTGTGAGCTTAGCTGTGAATGCAGGCAGCTCCAGGGCATTTCCACCAATCTCACCTCCATTTTTTGTCTTCTTGAAACTTTGTTTTTGGCCGCCGTATGGGCCGGTTGCTGGCAGGATCTGTACGAGTTCAGGAGATGCAGGAGGTAGTCCCGGAGGACCGGGAGGCCCAGGTCGCCCTGGTTGCCCTGGATGTCCAGGAGGGCCACTGGGGCCTGGGTTACCTTGAGGACCAATATGACCAGGTGGTCCTGGCTTTCCCTCAACAGAGTTTCCAGGTTTACCAGGCAAGCCTGTTTCACCTTTTTGCCCTGGCATCCCAGGAGGTCCGATTGGTCCTCCTGGTCCTGTAAGCCCTGGAATTCCCTGTGGTCCCTGGTAGCCTATCTCTCCAGGCTGTCCTCCTTCTCCTCTTGGTCCCGGTAATCCTGCAGCACCCGGGACACCAGGTAAACCCCTATTACCGGATTCTCCTTTAGGGCCACTGGGCCCTTGTAAACCTCTCGGTCCTGGTTGTCCATCTTCTCCTGGTCTTCCTGGCTGTCCTGAAAGACCTGGAAGCCCTAATTCACCCTTTATTCCTGGATTCCCTCTTGGTCCCCCAGCACCATCCTCTCCCTTATGCCCTGGGAAGCCAAGACTACCAGGAAGACCTATTGGACCTGGTGGCCCAGGCATACCACTAGCACCCATGGGGCCAATGACCCCTGGAAGACCTTCATGTCCTTTATCACCTTTAGGGCCTGGAGGTCCAGGAAGACCAGCATGTCCCTTGTGACCCTTAGGTCCTGAAAAACCTGGTTTACCATAACCTGGCAAACCTGGACCCCCTGGTAAACCAGGAGGGCCTGGTTCTCCTTTTCCTCCAGGGAGCCCTGGTTGCCCTCTAAAACCATCTTTTCCTGGTTTTCCAATTCCATGTAAGCCTGGTAATCCTGGTTGGCCTCTTTCACCGGGTGCCCCTGTCAGGCCTGGCTCTCCAGAAGGACCGGGTTTTCCAGGTATTCCTGGTTGTCCAGGGAGACCGTTTAGACCAGGTTTACTAATGCCGGGAATGCCTACCTGTCCGACCAAACCCTTTGTCTCCCTTGGGACCTGGAAGACCAGGAAGGCCAGGCAGACCTTTTTGACCAGGCTCCCCTTGAGGACCCAGTGGTCCTGGCAGCCCCTGGCTTCCTGGTTTTGAAATCCCAGGGAGCCCAGGGGGACCTGGGAGCCCTGCAGGCCCCGGAAGGCCAATTAGTCCTCCACCACCACTAGGACCAAGGTCACCTTTTTGCCCTGGTAATCCAGGCCCTCCGGGTTTTCCTGGCAATCCTGGAATGCCAGGTTTGGCTATCCCTGGATAGCCTTGAGGACCAGGAGGCCCTGGCTTTCCCGGTATCCCTGGTAATCCCTGGCCTGGTACGCCAGGGGGCCCTTGTGGTCCTGGCAGTCCTTTTGGTCCCGGGGGGCCCTGAATTCCTTGAGGAACTTCTCCACCAGGAATAGGAGGAGGTGGGCCTTTAGCCCCTCTGGGGAATGTTTGTCCTGGAAAATATGGGAAAGAAACAGTAGATGCATGTGAAATCAGTTAACAATGAACAAATGGTACCAATATGATCCGATATCATTCATTTATGACATCAAGTTTCCTAATCAAGGTCATTGATGGATTTACATAAACATTTAAGAAAAATACTAGTTACTGATTTCAGTTACAGCTTGAGCTAAAGGCTATTACTGAAAGAATTTGGAAACAGATGACTAAGTTGGGCTCTTGAATTAATTTTGCCAATGTCAGCCTCCTAAATTAATCTCACAAAAAGTACCTCAGTCAGCAATCTCATCATTACATCTTTTATAGTGTGTGTGTAAACAGTGTTTTAAATGTTCAAAATAGGTGGTGTTAATTTGAATAATATTGTCTTTTTATTACATGAAATATAAGAATATAAAGTAGATAAAGGAATTTTCCACAAAGTATTTGACCTCACCTTTGCCCTCTATCAATACTCTCTCTTTGGCCATTGGCAAAGGCAGCTGAGGAGGCAGTAACGGCAACAGTGGCATATCGTTCCCCAAAAACTGTTGTTGATATCCATCACTGTACTGTGGCAGGGGCTGGTGCGGTTGAGGTGGCTGTTTTTGTCCATAATATGCCCCCCCATGGGCCAGATGTAATAAACCCAGTTGGAACACGGTGATGAGTGGACAGACGCGATGGAGGGGTACAACCACCATTTTCTTTAGTGAAAAAGAGAATAAGTGACAAATTAACACAAACATAAGGAGATAAGTCTCTCTGCGACTCTGGGTGAAAAATGTAAAATTTACATTTTTTGTTCTGTCTTCTAATGTTTAAGTTCTGAGATACAGTTCCCCTGAAAAATCTGCAATAAAGCCTTTTTAACCAGTTTGAGTTTGTCTGTTGGAGGACTGATAAATATGATAAGCAGTGGTGGAAGATCTTTTACTTCAGTAAAATTAACAATCCTAAATCAATTAAAAGTACAAAAGTCATAACAACTAATCAACTACTCTGGACTGCAATATGCTTCGAGCGTGGTTCTTTCTCAGACACCATCTACATTAAGTGTCTATATTTCTGTGCATTTTTGCTAATCAATATCACTTTCTGTAAAAATATCAAATATAAATATAACAGATAACATGAAATATAT
>NW_018128120.1:34530-50644 GCF_001952655.1 Monopterus albus
CAGGGTACATCTGGTCCAGGATAACTAGAGAGAAGAGTTGATGATTGTCAGCAGACAGGGTGTTTAATATTATTATTATGACATGTATAACTGTAGCCTTAGCCATAATATGTTCTTATGTTTAAGTCACGACATGTACTAGAAGTCTGTGAGAATGTTTTTAGTTACACACCACTTAATCAACAGATACACACACACGCACATTGATTTGCTTCATGTTTTGACTACTGCTATGGCCAGCTGCAAGGCTGGCAACAGAGACGTCCCGGTTGACGTTTCTGTGTAGTATGGGGCTAGCCGAACCGAGGGGATATAATGTATAGGCCTGGTGGGTTCAGGGTCTTTCATCTTACATCTGCCTGCGAGCAGTTTGGAGGTGCAAGATACCTGAGCGTGTAATGTTAATTTTACCTGTGATCCTTGGAATAAATCAGCACTGTTTTGAAGTTAATTGGACTGTCTCGTCTCTCAGAGTTAGCATGGTAGCAAGAACTGGTCCCTACACTACTTTTATGAAACCCAAAAGTAAGCACTAACACTTGATTTAGTGGACATTTTCTTAGGTCTATGGAAGTTTAGGGGTTGTTTGTTTTCCTCATGCAATTTTATATCCCATCTTCATAAAGTTGTGGGATGAAGTTAGGCAAAACAAACAAAATAAGGTCAAAATCAGTGGAAGCGAAAATATCCTGACTTTAAGTCATTTGCATGAGTCAAGATCCTTCACTTCCCACAGTGCAACAGAACCATGTCTTTTGTTTGTTTTTCTGGTAAATGTCACACCTTTCATTTATAATGCAGACTTCCTTCTATACATCTCAAGTCCCCAAGCCACGAGCTAACATCATCCCAATGACATCTGTTTGCAGAGTTTAAAAAGCTCCCCACAGGGTCACAAAAGACATTATACGGCTGTTTTCACAAGCTGAGTGGTACTCACAGCGAAACTGATTGTCATGTGTAAAATAGATAGAGTGCCCCTTTAAATAGCTGAACAAACTTGTGTTCCTTCTCTCACCACTTGAGGTCTCTCAGCATAGTTTTCATCTGGCTAGAAATCAGACTTGCAAATGAAGCCCTGTAGTCTGTAATATGCTGCCCATCACTAGAACATTTCCTTAAATACAGAGTCTACACACAGCAGCCTTCATGCTGTTTCGTGACCAGCAGGCTGTGCTCCTCGATCTTGCAGAAGAGTCAATACTCTGGGCCTTATAAAACCCACAGTGGCTGAACTAAAACCAGAAAGAGAAGAGAAACAAAACCCCTCCATCTCCTGGATATGGGCAACCTCTGTCTTGTCCCTCCTTCCCCTTGTTTTCACATCTATTGAAACACGCTGTGTAAAAGCCTCGGAGCTCCATATCTTTGAAATGAATTACAAGCAGTGCATGCTTCTAAAACATATATTGTAATTATGAGGCCCCACAGGGGATGTGGTCAGTTTTAGACAGAATCCTTAATCTGTTATACATGTCTGTGCTAATGAGATTGGCTAAGCGCTGCCAAGAGCCTGGTGTGAAACTAAACAGTGATGGCTGAATGTATGTTTTCCTGTGGAATTTGATTATCCTACAATAGAACCAGAGAGATCTTAGTTTTTGGAAAGTTGAAACCTGCTTACATTTGTCTGGGTAGTTACTTTAAAAAGCAAACTAAGTAGTGTCAGGTTGAATATTATTAATGTGCAGAACGCACATCCTGGCCTGGGTAGTTATTTTCCTGCACAATCTGTATGTTACAAATACAAATGGTGTACAACAGAACAGCAGACAAGCTATTTAAATGTGTGACTGTACAAACAAAGCTGTACATAGTGGTTATATCCACATAATATTTCTGGGAATTTGGGGATTTAATCACACAATTTCACATTCTACAGTTACATGTGTTTTTTCAAGGCTGACAGCGATCCGCCTATAAAGTAAATCAAAATTTCAAATGGGAAAGAATTACATTTCTCAAATTGTTTGTCATGTGTCAAACATTTCAGTTATTAGATGGGAATAAAGACTTATTTCTAAATTATTGCCTACAGCTCGTACAACTAATTACCATAATGAGAATTTCATATGAATTTGATAATACTAAACTGTGCACTATTTTGCTTCATATAATATTAAATATACATCTATATAAATTCAGGTGACATATGTTTATCTAAAACATTTCAAATAAATTAAGATATGAACAGAAATGTGAAAAACCAGTCTTGCAATTCACCCTTTAAATTTAATTTGTAGTGAGTTTGCAACAACAACCTCCCCCAATGCAAAATGACAAATTCTCTCAGATTTCTCCTTTTTATAAAATGAAGGTCGTCACCGCCTTGTTGACCTGCGCCTCCTTCGTCTGGTGTTTCCTCTGCTTCTCTTCACTTTAGGTCACTTCTTTGAGTATTTTCCAAGGCATGAGTGGGACAGTGGCCAAGCAGGGATCCAGCCAGGTGTTAGCTCCAGTCCTGCCGAGCCCTGTAAAAATATAAACGTCAGATTTGATAATTGTCAGGTGGTAATCTTTCGTGGAGGCTTGGCATTTGTAACACTAGGCTGCTATGCCCAGCAGGTAGACATATTTTGACCCTGATACAGTTATGGTGAGACATACCTCTTTCCTTGAGGAATGTGAGGATAGGGGTAATAAAAATAAATGTAGCTGAACTGTAACAATACTCAAATGTATCAATGGACCTCATTTAGGAGCTGGTAATAAATGTGAAACATTATGTATTTGCTGTTATGGTGGGCTTCTTAATTTCAGAAGCCTCAGAATTACAACAGAGTTTAATATATCTGGTGTGTGTTAAGGTTCAGTAGGTGCTTTCTCACAAACAAGCACCTGATTGTATATCTATTACTACCTACAACCCTAACTGTAGTCTGGTAAAGTCAGACAACTAACTTCAAATGAGGCTGCGTCTTTCAGACCAGGCCAAAATAAAAACCAGTCAAATAAAATCTTGGGTATTCAATACAACATAAAGCATCATAAATAATATTGACACAGTAAATATACAACAAACACATCTTGTGTTTACACTGACTATGATGAAAAAATCATCATATTAAAGTTTTTATAATAATTTTAAATCCAATTTATCTGATTAAAAAGATGTGTCTGACTGTATACAGGAGTCTTTTAAAGTAAAGGAAGCTTTTTATGATGTATAGATCCAGCACCATGGACAGAGTCTGCAGACACTGAGAGATATATATACTGTAGATACTGTATATGATGATAGGTCCGTTTTAACAGCATTTTCTACAGAAACAGAGGAGAGGGACTACACATCTGCTTCAGTGTTGAGTTTTCAACACTGAATCACATGAAAACTCTTCACAAAAACCTCCAGTATCTAGGCCTACAAAGCAGCTTTAACAAGAACAAATTGGCCCCTGAGTAGAGTAAATTGCAAATATTCCAGCATAACAGCATGTATGACCTGTTAGAGGTCAGCATGAGAAAGTAGACACCTACAGATGCTTCTGAGTTGAAGGAAACATGCCTGGATAACTCCTGTGATTTATAAGTCAGAGGAGAAGCTTGTGGCTACAGCTTTGACCTACCTTTGCAAAAATGGAGTCCTATCTGTTCCAAAGAATGGCTGTGGACTTTGGAGGAGCAGGTAAAATCATTTATTTTCCTTTAGCTGGAGAAAATTATAAGATTGCCAACATTTGATTTCAAGGAGACAAGGTTATAGGTGATGCTGGTATGCAAGCTGCTTTCTTCACTTAAGTGTTTTGTTTTTTTTTTGTTTTGCTTTTTTGTCTGACAGGGAAGCCTTTGCAGTATTATGAAGTCTAGCATTTTCATATACTTCGTGTTGTTGCTGCACAATATTACTGAAACAGCAAAATATGTGTAGACAGATGGTTCAACAGTCAAACTCTACTTGACTGCATGCTGTTCACATCTCACCACCAAAAAACATACAATCCATTCTTCAAATAACTTTCCTCCTTATGTTTTTACCTTTCATCTTGCATGAACTCAACTTTGATGAAAACCCTTCAGACACCTCCACATCTCTCACTGTTGGTTCCTCTGAACCTCTTTGCCAGCACACCAACCACAGCCGGCTCCGCTTGGTGATGAGCCACAAGTCTTTTATCAGCTCCGGCTTTGATTTTAAAATAATCAAATGTTCCTCTCCTGACCAAATCCAGATGGGGGACTCTACCGCTCAAACAAATGATGAGGAACACAGGCATGTCATTGCTTACAGATACGGGTGCTGGTCAGACCAAGCTTTTGTTTTAGACTGATGAAAGTGGGCAGCTATTAGTATGGCAGGACAGGACTCAAAAGAAACATGTCTTCAAACCTCAAAGGAGACACCTCTGAGCATGTTACAGTAATGAAGGTCATATGGGAACGTTGTCATGATTTGGTTCCGTTTGCTTCCTGCCGTACTTTTATTTTGACATTACTTCCTGTTTTTGTTTCACCACAGTTTCAGACTTTTTACTTTAATCATCACTCTGCACCTCTTCATTGTCCACTGGTGCAGACCTCTAAGTCCTTAACCCTTTGCCCTTTAAGAGAACCCGGTGGACTATCTGTCCTGCTGGTCCAGGGAGAGGGAGAGTCAGGAGGAGGCGTCAACTGGGGCCACAGTTCCTGTACCTGTTTCCAAGCGGGTCGGCCAGACCGCCAATGCCAGTTCCTGTTCCTGTACCCAGTTTCCAGTAGCTGCAGCCCTCCTCTTAGCCAAGACTCCAGCCCCAGCAGTCCAAGCCTGGCAGTGGCAGCCTCCACCAACACCACCCCCGCAGGGGGAGGCGCCCCACGCAACGACCGTTTCCCGTTCTTGTTTCCCAGTGGGTCGGCCAGCGCGCCGACGACGCCCCGGAGTCAGCCCCTTGGCATGGTTACCCAAACGTCCTCGCTGAGACCGAGAAACCCAGGTGCGCCGATGACAGCGTCCCCGCCAAGGTACCAAGTCTGCAGTGTGCCAACGAGTACACGCCAATGGAGGCAGTTGCTTCTGGTCCTGTGGGGCTTGGCTGGACCGCCAAAGCCCTCTCCATTCCCCTGCTCCCAGCTCCAGAGGGGTTCACTGACAAGGACAGCGTCCCACTTCTCCCCGTCCCTGAGGGGTTTGGCGATGGTGACAGCGCCCTCCTTCTTCCTGTCCCTGAGCTGGTCGGCTGGCGAGCTGACGTCGGCTTCACGCCTGTTTGCCTTTGGGCCTGTTCCTATTCCTATTCCTCGGTGGGTCGATGGCTGCTATGTCACCACAGTCCTTCCTCCAGAGGCCTTCGCCGACAGGGACGGCGATGCCGCCCCACTTCTCCCAGTCCCCGAGGGGTTTGCTGATGGTGACAGCGCCCTCCTTCTTCCTGTCCCTGAGCGGGTCGGCCGGCGAGCTGACGTTGCCTTCAAGCCTGTTCCTGTTCCTGTCCTTGAGCGGGTTGGCCGGTACACCGAAGCCACCTTTGGGCCTGTTCCTATTCCTATTCCTTGGTGGGTCGATGGCTGCTATGTCACCACAGTCCTTCCTCCAGAGGTCATCGCCGACAGGGACGGTGATGCCGCCCCACTTCTCCCAGTTCCAGAGGGGTTTGCTGACAGGGACGGTGCCCCCCTTCTCCCTTCTCCCTGCTCCTGGGGGGTTCGCCGACAGTGCCGACACCCCCACCGAGCCCGTTCCTGTTCCCAGCGGGTCGGCCAGCGCGCTGACGCCGCCTTCGAGCCTGTTCCTGTTCCTGGATGGGTTGACAACGACGCCTCTCCACTCCTTCCAGCTCTCGAGGGGTTTGCTGAGGACGATGGCATCCCACTCCTCCCAGTTCCCAAGGGGGCCACAGTCGTCTCAGCACAGCCGCCAATCCAGCCAGTCCTCCAGCTACAGCAGCCGCTGCAGCCTATTATCCAGCCGGTCCTCGAGCCGCGCCGCCGGCCACGATGCCTGTTACTTCGTGGGTTGACAATGCCTTGTCTTCTGTTTTCCTCCAGTTCCCTGTCTGGTGCCATGGTCGGCCGCTTCTCCGGTCTCCTGCCTGGCAGCGTGGCCGCCCTCCCGAGCGGCCTCTCCAGACTCTTGCCTCGCACCCTGTTTTCCAGGGTCGCCTGTTTGGTCCCAGATCCCCCTGTCTCTGTTTTTGGACTCTTGTTTGTGGGCCTGGTGGTTTTTGTGTTTTTTTTTTCTGACTTTCTAGTTTCTGACCCTGGATTGCTGTTTTTGACCACCGAGTATCGCCTTGCCCTTCTAACTCGGACTGCTTCTCTATATATCGGCTTATCGGACTTCCCTTTTGGACAACGTGTTTTGGATTCCTTGTATGTGTTTGCTGGTTCTGACACTGGACTGTATTATTGACCTGTAAGTGTGTTTCGTGGTTAAACAGTGTCTGGTATCATTTTTTGTTCATTGTCAGTGCTCTTATTAAAGAGATGGTGTTTCTTTACTTATCCTCATCTGGCTATTTAATTGAGTTCACCCATGACATTATCGCCAGCTTCACGCTCCGACCCTGACAAACATAGCAGAACGAGACATGGAAAAAAACAATAAACGCTATATTGTTTATAATAATAAGCAAATAAGTTATTGGCTCTGAGGCCCAGCACAATCTCAGTCCTTCTGTCCTCAACAATTATAGCCTCTCTATCTCTAAAGTCTCTTTTTTTACAGAGGTACAGTTCTGTCAAGGCAGTGTGAAAGAGTTTACACACACAGACACAAGCATGAAGGAATCCAGTGATCAGCTGACAGAAGGATTCCAGGACAACATCTGGGGAATGCACCTGTGTGTGTGTGTGTGTGTATGTGTGTGAGTTGTTGCTGTGTATTACATAACCTTCATAAGAAAAACACTCCACCTCTAGTGATCCTTGTGTTCACGCTGAACTTTAGGCAGGCCTAAGTCTTAAGAGACTTGACATCATCATATCTTAAGGTGATTTTATTTTATTTTTTCAAAATTTTCCAGGTTTTTAAGTAAAAATGCCAAAAATTGTCTGATTTCAGCTTTTTAAATATGAAGATTTGTGGCTTTACTTGGATTGTCTTTTTAAATTGCTCTGGGGTTTGGACAGATGGTCAGACAACTCCAGCAGTTTTTGGACATCACCATAGGCTCTGGTAATGTGGTCATGAGCATTCATCTCTTTTCTGACATTTTGTACACCAAATGTTGAAAAAATAATCAGCAGATATACTGGACATTGGTTTTGTGCATCATGCCTTCCATTTTCCATTGACAGTCTGCACAACAACAAATCTCTCAATGCTGCATTATTCTAACAAACCACAAGTCATCTTATGAGCACATTCTAGACCTGACGCTGGTTTCCTTTTCTCAATTTACAGCCCTTTCTGTCTCTGAGCAGGTGATTTATCCCAGTTCAGTCATCAAGTAACATTTTCATTTCCCCCTGTTTCTGCTTATCTTGATGGGGAGAGAAAACATTTCGTTTTTTTCATGCTGAACAATATGGCAAGACGCACAAGTCTGCTCCACCCGCTTCAGACTATGTTGTGTTTTTTCTGCAAGTCTGCTTCAGACTATGTTGTGTTTTTTCTGCAGACCTTCACAAGTACTTGACCTCTTTTCAGAGCACAACCTGACCTTTCTGACGAGGCAGATAAGAGATAAGCTGACCTTCAGATGAATTGAAAAGCCTCATTTTAAGGCGGTAACACATTCTAAAGTGATATTCCAAATGACCAAGTGACCACGAAAGGGAACCGCAATATTTGCTTACTGCGCCACTAACCTTTGACACACTCATACATACATGCACATAATTGCATGCACGCCTCCCTTCCATTCACACTTACATCCACACAGTCTGTGCGGCCTCTTCACCCATCTCACTGACAGACTTTTCCTCTCCTATGGTTCTGGAAACCACAAGTCACCAAATGTCTGGCCACAATTTTCATTAGAGGTAAAATAATCAGAGAGGGAGGAGAATTATTTTCCTATTAGCTTTGACTGTCAAAACACAGTATCTGGTGTCAGTGGACAGCAGTTAATAGCAATTCAGAACCAAGAAGCCCTTTAGATTTTTACATACTTTTACAGAAGCTGTTCACATGTTCAGAGAAAAAAACCACTGGGAAACAAGAATGTATTCTTGGTCTGGAGACAGCTTATTTTACAAGGCATGTTCCATTATCTCACACAGCAGGAAGGAAACACTTGTGAGGCCTTTCCAAGCTTTTACTTTTAGCGGTGATTTAATTCAAGTCTTTTGCCTGAACTTCATGTGGTTTTGCCACATCTTTTTTTTCACTCTATTATATTTGCACTGGCTCTCAAATGGACAATCCACAAGTGAATGATCATTTTTTGAGCAACAACAACATTTTGCCAATAATAAGATCTGATGACTTGTACTATGTTTAAACCACAGGCTCCAGTGGGGAATTCTGGAGTTTGCAGCTGCATAAATATATTTTGTGTACTGCGTGTAAACCAGAAAAGAACAACCTCACTGTACAACAGGCCTCATGTTGTCTCCCTTCTTCTGTTTCCAATGAGCAGTAGCACAAGGGCATTTTGACTACTGTACTTAAGTACAGTTTTAAGTACTTTTACTTTACTTTTTCTATTTTATGATATTTAATACTTCTGCTTACTTCATTTCAGTGGAAATATTGTACTTTTTGCTCCACTGTATTTATCTGGTAGCATAGTAACGACCTTTTAACTTGACCTTTTCTCTGTGACCTCTGACAAAAGTCTAGTTTCCATTCAAGTAGAGCAAATTTTGAGCAGATTTTCATAAAATCAGCAACAAAAAATGTCAATTAAGACATCTCCATTTATTAGTGTAATTCAAATTTTAAGAAATAAGCACATCAAGATTAACAGTTGGTGATACTGATTCTCCAGTTGGACGACATGAAACCAAGAAAACTGCAATGAGACTATGTGATTAAAACAGTGCCATTCAATCCTGAAAATGTAAAACCATGCAGCAAACATGATGGAAATATGGCATTTATGATTGTTTCATTGCTTTAATTCAAGAAAGGCTACAGGCTCCTAATTACTCAGCACAGGTGTGATGTTGCTGTCATTTTTTGTTTCTCTCAGTGGAAACTTACATACATGTGTTGTACATTAAATCTGTTTCCATTGTATTTAGTTGTATTTATACACTAATACACTAATAGTGTTGTTGCATTGGTTTTGGTTGATTGATTAAGAATCTGAATACTTCCTCCACAACTGCCAAAGCATCTGACAAAGGCACAAAAATGCCAAAAAAGCTCAGCTGCAATCTGATGGAAGATTTCCAACAACCTAAGATGAAGGCTTTTGCAATTTAAACACACAGGGCATTGAAAATCTCCTCCAAGTGATCAAATGAAACTTTCCAGATGAGCAGTAACTGGTGAAATTTGGAGGATGTGAACAGTTTAATATAAAAAAATTGACTAAATGCTGACTTGGCTGCAGGAGGGGGTTTTCTAGACTTTGTTGCTGACAATTTCACTTTCATAATGGCTTCCCGACAACTTTTCTACCTATAACTTTTAGTGAATCACTGGGGATTTCAAACTTTAGACTTTCTGACACATGTATCAATTTATTGACATCATAAAATTGCCTCATCTGACCAGTGACAGTAATGAGATATGACAACAGTTCCAGGAAAATTAATGTGTTACACAGCACACTGTAAAATATGCCACTGAGAGTAAAAATACAATCCTCCCTTTCTCTACTGTCCAGATGTCTTTGCAGTGGAGTATTTATGAGGGACAATAAGAAGAACAACTCTGTAAACTTAAATAATAGATACTTTGCAATAAATCTGCAAAATTTAAAGTTGTAACTTCAGAGTATTTATTTGAAACTAAACTACCATTAAAACAGAAAAACTATTTTTGATCACCAGTGAAAAACTTCCACAGTACTGAAGTCATATTTCAAGACATCTTTGAGGCAGCGGTACTTTGCACGGTAGCAGGAGAGCATTTGGACACATGGCCTTAAATCACAAGGACTGCAGCTGCACGATCAAGAGACACATTCCCTCCGAGGTACATAAAAGCTTCCTGTTCAGTAGGTGAGAGCTTTGGAGGAGACCGAGTGCAAGACTGAGGGAGAAAATACCATCAAGAGACATTAACTGAGTGACACACATAGTCAGAGTCTGTTGACATCAAATTCTGCACAGATGTTCCTACAGTCTGGGGGCGGCTGTGGCTCAGGAGGTAGAGTGGGTCGTTTCCTAACCGGAGGATTAGCGGTTCAATTCCCGGCTTGTCCAGTCGACATGTCGAGGTGTCCTTGAGCAAGGCACTGAACCCCCAGTTGCTCCCGGTGCGTGAATTTGGGAGTGTGAATGGATGAATGGCCGAATAATGTGAAAGCGCTTTGAGTGTGCTGTAAGAGCATAGAAAGGCGCTATACAAGTATAAGACCGTTTACCAAGACCATTCAAACTTTCACCCAGGTTTGCTTCTGCAGTCCTCACTGCTTCTGGTCAAAGCAAACACATTTCAACAATAACAAAAGCCAGTACAACAAACCTTATGAGAAATATTTATATCCTCCATTACAGCACCCAGTTTGCTCTAGTGGAACAAACTTAACTAAAGAAAGACAGTTTGTAATGGCTAATGGTATCTTTCACATTTTAAGTATAATGTTTACTCACATTTGTTTGGTCTATAGAAAGATTCAAGTGCAAAAGCAACATGTTGTGATTTTAGGGAATTACGTACTGGGCTGCTTCTTGGCCAGATGAAGGCACCTGCTAGAGTTTTGTTGCTCTAAGTTGCCAGGCAACCAGCAGGGTGCTCATTAACGATGCAGCATTCACATCATAGTTTAAACTGTAATTACAAGCAGCTGAGCAGGAAAACTGTTCATGCCAGCTTCTAATTTCTAATTCCATGTTGACACCGACAATATGATTACTCAGATTATAACTTCAAGATCCATACTACAGTATGTAAAGTCAGACCTCTGAACCTACATGAACTTTCTGCTACTTTTTTTCAAATGTCCTCCTGTTTCTAATATAAACATAATAATAACATATAGTTCAGCAAACACCCCCCAAAAATGCATACAACATCTTGCAATCCAGACATGATGCCACTATAAATAAATGCTCTACATTCTCTTGATGTATTCAATCTTTCTTGACCTCCTCACATCTGCAGAACAATGTCATGTGTTTCCACAGCTCTGCTGCTTGGTACTGTGTGACAAAATCCCATAATATTTTGCTGATGTCAACAGCATATGGTAATCAAAAACTATCAGTCAATTAATTGTGTGACTTGTTCAACCTCTGCTGCATGAGCTTTCTTTACCACATTTCCCCTAATTAAAAGTTTTCTCTCTGAGGAAGAAAAAACATCACTTAAAATAACACGAATAGTAGAAACAGCTGCAAAGTTTCTAACAAAGTTTCTCTCAGTTCCATAAGAACTAAACTTTTTCCACATCTTCTCCTTGCACCACATGTGCACTTTCATGCAACTTACGTTTGCATGCAAGTTATAGCAGCTATTAAGTCACATTTCATTCTACTTTCAGCGAAAAAGCACTGAAGAAACAATAGTTAAACAGGATATATTTAACACTTTAATAAATTCACACAAGGTGTGAAGCGGGATTCCCTACTGGTTCCTGGCAGGTGCACAGATACTCTGTGATCCAGGTATGCTGAGGGGATACAGAGGCAAAAAAAGGTTGCATGGACAGAGATATTGCCATTTTTGAACCACCCCACTAAGAAAGCCATTTTAAATCTGACTCAAATATGAACGACACTGAAGACTGAAAACATAGTTAGTCAAAACAGTGATCTTAGCATAGAGTCCATTTTCTCCTCAAACACTGGATGAAAATGTGTCTACATTTCTAAGACATCAAGACATTCCATTAACTGGTGCGGAATCGTGTCAAGAAGCTGCATCGTGCATTTATTTTAGCAAGCTTAATCCACAGTTATTTTTTCCAGGTGTCTCTTTTGGATTCTCTTAGCATTAGAAAACTGTCAGACACTATTTGCAGAGAGCTTTGTCAGAAGAGGCGTCACAGGGGTGAGCTTGGTGATGTAGGCTGTTTTGTGAAACATTCTTCTTTTCTTTGGTTCTTCTGTGAATCATGTGACATACACATGTTACTTGTGTCTTGTTCCAAAAATCACACAAGGCAGTTTGACACAAAAGGGAAAATGAGCCATGGCAAGGCACTGCAATCAGACACCCCCGCAAGAAAAGCATTTAAAAACATTCCAAGTGTAAGTTGGTCATGCCTTTAAAGCTCATAATTACTACTGTGCCAGTGGTGATGCATCACTTACCTTTGTTTTTGTGCTGCTGCAGGGTGGATGTATCACAGAGCATTGAGAAGTCTGGGACAGACGGTGAACAGCAGTCCTGGTGAGTGCTTGGCTTTTATCTGCAGGTGGGTGGAGCTGCACGAGCAGAGAGAAGCAGCACTGGATCTGTACATGTATGCGAGAGAAGGAGAGAAGAAAGGAGGATAACAGGATCTGTGTGAGAGCTACATGTTTGCAACAGGTTATTATACACATTATAGAGGTTATTATTAAAAAAAGGAAAGAGGAAACCAAGCTGCATGGCTATATGGTACATCAAGAGGAGGAAGAGTCTCGTTTGACTCGGACCTCCCTGTGCATTCTCTACTTGCAAAAACATTTAAGGGCAGGGTCTCAGTTCAGTGAAGCAGTAATGACTGAGGTCAGGATCTCACCGAGAACAAAGGTTTTTGTGACTACTGCAGTACACAAACAGTAGTTGACAAAGCAAGTCCATTTACAAGCTTTTCTGATTGTTCAAATTTCCATGTTTTGACAACTTTTAAACCAACACTGGTCAAAGAAAGGACCTTGTTGTTTATCACATATGCTATTCGAGTTACAGCTACAGTACACATACATACAGAATAGCTCTGCACTCGCATGTGACTTTTTGGTGTAAAAAAGGCAAAAATATTTTTGCTGTTTCAAAGAAACAAGCAGCAGCAGATCACTCTGAACAGCTACTTCATATTTGTTTTTGTTTGTGTTGCTATTTTGTTCTGTAGCATGTTGTCCCTATGAAGGAGTTGTTTAGAAAGAAAACATTTTGTTTTGCTTGATTTTGCTTTCTTCATGCTGAAATTCGCAGAGCTAATTGATGCTTATTAAAGTAATCTGAAATGCAAATAGTCATACTGTCAAGGTTTGGGCTAGGGGGGACCCAAAATGCAGACGCAAACTGAGGAAGAGTATTTAGTACATTTAATATAATTGATACAAGACCGAGAGACAAATAGAAACTCTGGGAGCTCAACCACACACAACAATATGACTACCAAACACTACAATGAAACATTTCAGTCAGGGAGCTAAATAATAACTGAAGCACATAAAATTAAACTCCAAAAACACAAGGTAACAAACCAAAAATCCAAGCTGGCAGGTAGATCCAAAGATCATGAGAGTGGCAGGAGAAAGAGTCCAAGAATTCATAGGCAGAAGCAAAACTGGAAACACATACAGAGCCAGGAACAATGGGTACAAGCAGGGTGTGGTGAGCAGATGAACCAGCATCTGAGGGAAGTGAGGAGAATATAAGGGCTTGAGAAGTGAAGTCGACATTGGACTAAGAATTAACTTATCATGGGTGCTTATTTCTTTTTGTGTCAGCCATCACTTTACCAGTTATTGGTTCTATTGTTGGGGGTCTCAAAGCTTAAACATGAAGTTTAATTCTTAAACGGTGTGTGCCAAAGGTCCAGCTAAATGACAAACAGCAAAAATGTACCTATAATACACCTCTAAGTCCTCATTCATCACACATACTCCAGACTGTGATTAACTCTAAAGCCTTGTGGAGATATTAATGAGTTCTCACAGGATCTTCTACCTTGGCAGCATTAGATTTTTCAAATGTTCATTCATCAAGCTTATAAGGACAGATTTCCTTCTGTCACATTTTTAGGTAAGCTACCAAATGTGACATCTTCAAACTTCCTATAACCCATTTTCATGGTACACACAGAAATTTGCTAAACAGAGCCCTGTCTAATTTAATATACAGTATCTGCTTTTTGCTCTTTTACAATTTTGGCTAAAAGAGACTCCAGTTGTCAACAGAAGCAGCTCCTGGTTGTAGTTACATGATGTCATTACATGAACCAGTAATATCTGTGGGACAAGAAGGCTAATGGACCTGCAGTAATCTGATATGTAATGAGGCAGAACTGTGTTGGCCTTCCCAGTCACAACATACAGATGGTGAATGTCACCCAACACTGTCTGTGGTACTTCCTCACAGTGAAACAAACCAATCCGCTGCTGGAAGCGGTTACCTAATGTAGTGACAAGCCGTTTGCTCTCTCACAACCACCATGAAACCTCTCTGTCTGGCTGTTAATCTGGCTACCTCAGAGACCGCTTTGCAACTTGAAATGACCCACTTCATCTCTGGTATCTCTCTGCCAAACGCTCACACCATCCACCAAGGGTTGTGGAGCCTGACTGTCTTCAACCCATCATTAAAGCAGGCTGTATGAAAGGTAAAAAAATTATTTAGCCCTGTGACTTTCCTTCGAGCTTTGATTGTGTCTGTGATTGTGTGGCACAAGTGAACACAGACAGCGAGAAGAGTGACACTTTAAGACAGCTGAATGTCACAAAGCATGTAGCCTCACTTCTACAGTTAATCCAAGAAAGATAAGCACAAAACACCTCAGCACATTTGTGTGGCCTGGATTCTGATGGACACATTATGGCAGTAAACTGAAGATACAAGCTTGAACCTGCGTGGACTGAGCTGAGGCACAACCTGCAAACACAAGATAACAGTAGCATGCATTTGAAGTTGTGCTTTAGACCACACGATGAATGTAAATCTAATATTTGCTCTGATGAGCTCACTTTGTCTGTGTGCTGTCTGGTGCCGAGCAGGTAGACCGCAGTCAATTTTAGACTTTGTTTTTTGTAAAATTAGCAGACACAAACCAAAAACACTGAGGTCAAACATTCACAATAGATTCATTTATTGTACAAAGGTCTCAGGATCTAAATCTCAAAATAAAACATGAAACATGATCAAGCTACTCTGCAGACATTTTGACTTATCATGGCAGGAAAAGCACAGGTGCTGCTAATACCACTAGTATTGTCTGCCTGTCACCTACTGCTGAAAATCGGGTGGTGCTTTTTTCTTTGTCAGTAGACAGCAATAAAGTAGTCTAAAGTCTAAGAAGAAATAAAATCCTGCTGTCAAAATGGAAATGTATCAGTCATAGTCGAGCTTTTACCATGTCACGTGTGCTTTGAGTTAACAGAGCATCTTCCAACAATAACAATGCAATAATCCAAAAAGTTCACAGACAGTGTCACAGCTGTCGAACTGTCTCGCTGCCCTGAGAACATTTCCAAGAACGTGCAATTAATCAGATCACAAGAGATCTGTTTTTGATGAAAGGTAACAGTGCTGCACACATGCTTGTAATGTTTAAGTTTCTCAGCTGGCACAATATGCCAGTGCACTGTTGTCAGTATGATGAGCAAGGGGAAAATATTCACAGAGCAGATGCAAGACATGAAAAAGGATGATTGGGGAATTAATCCGATTCAAAACACCCTGTTGTAGCTGCACAAGACCAAGCAGTTCAGATCCCTTTCAAGACACCTACACACTGAATATAATCAAACTTTGTGCTTCCGAAGCTATAATTTACAGTACCGTATGGTACAATTTGTGAGAACATAAAGAGCCATTACAAACACCAAACCTTGTTTTCAAACGTGTAAATTGCCCAGAAGGCTAAATATTATCTTTAGCATCTCACCAGGAATGAGCCTTTCACTGTAGCATGCTATGCAGGACAGCTTGTGAAAACATAACACTGGTCATGCCACTCAGAACCAGCAGAACTCTGTTTGTTCGCTCTGTCACTGTGTTTTCCTGCAGTGAAATTGGGCCAAATACAGAGCGAACCAAAGCAGACCAGGTCCACGTGATATCGCAGGAAAAGGATCATTAGCTGCTAACCACCTTTTCCAGCATTTCTTGCGCTCATTAAGTCTGCAGTGAGGACAGGGCTGGATGAGGGCAAACCCCGTCCACTCTACATGCTATACAAATCTTCATATGTTATACCTCCTCTGTTAC
>NW_018128120.1:50699-67946 GCF_001952655.1 Monopterus albus
AATAAATGGCTGGATTAGTTTTGGTTCTGGGAGTATTTCACTTTAATTTTAAATACTGTTATGCTATTAGATATGATCATTTTGGGATGTAGAATGTTTCCAGATGTGTTGTTAAGTTTTATTGGCATGCACAGAAATGAATATGATCACAGGATAAGAATATTTACTCTTAACGATGGATTTTTGGCACAAAAAAATCCTCTCTTTAAAGTTTTGGAATAAAATGGGGCATTCACTGTCTCATAATACAGTATCTCTGAAGGTAAATCTCTGACTGCTGTCTTTTAGTACTTTCCCTGCTTGCATCTGTATTCTCATCTGACTCTGAGTGTCGGCCTTGGATGTGTCCGTCAAGATTACTGCATGTGCTTGAGAGGATACCGCAGCTTCAAGAGCAACTCCCTCTCTAAAGTTTTATTTGTTTAGCTCCAGGTTTGAGCCAAATGCTTTGGTCAGCATTTCATTACTCTGCTGCCCTTGGAACAGGGGTTAGATATGACTGGAAACCATTTGATGGTGAGAAGAACAGTAAAGTGATCAACTTTAGGTAGATCCAAAAGAAGCTTGCTCACAGCTTAAAAAGTCACTGAGTCACCGTCTGTCCATCTGGTCTGGCAAAAATCTGGGCCCACTGGCTTTGGAGCAAATGTTTTCAGTTTGTCCTTTGAGCTCAAAGTGAAGCTTGTGAATGTAATGCACAAGTGGACCTCAGGGGTGGATCCTTTAATAAAGTTAACTTTTCTTGGCCTGCGACTACCAGTTATCTTCATTATTAATTCATTTCCCAGTATTTTTTCAATTTTCTCAGAAAAGAGTGAATATTGCCAGTGACACCCACTAATAGTCTGAAACATTCAAGAGCACAAAAAAACAAAAAAGCAGCAAAGTTTCACCAGAGTAGGTATTGTTTGCTTGAAAATGCTGTTTAACCTGCCAGGGGGTCCTACTATATGTTTACTGAGTGGCTGAAGTGGCTGTTCTGTAGCAGACTGATGGTTCGGCACTGCTAATGCTTCTCTGGAGAGCAAAACAACGCAAATGTCAACAGGCTATGCCACAAATACAAAAATGTCTTTTTTTAAAACCGGGTACAAGGGTGAACAGAAAACCCCGGTGAAAACATTTATTAAATATTTAAAATTTTCTTTAAGCAATTATGTTTCATTCAGGATCATGGCATTCAGAACTTTGCAGAGTAACAAGTAATCAATCTTAAACATTTGCCCAAACTAAACAGTGTGAGGAGATTTTGAACTGAACATAACAGTCAACATAAACATCTGATTCTTTCACCCTCATACAATATTTCTCTTGCATTGTAATTAAATATAACGACCCAGACAACATAAAGCAGAACATGAGTTTAGCAGCAGTTCCTTTGGGAGGAGAGGCACAGCAGTGCAGTGTGGATTCTGGAACAGGGCTGTATAAAGAACGCATGTCCAGGGGACCAAATAAATATTGCCGTTGAACACCATACCAGTGTTAAAAGCTTCATTCTCACACCCAAATAACATTAACATGGCTAAGAACTGCACTTCTTATTCTGCTGCTTAACCTGTTTTATCTACCACTGTATGTTGCAACACTCTTTAAGTTTCCTTGTGTTACTTTTTAATCCTGTGTTAATATGGTTATGTCTTCTGTTAAAAACGTGTTGGACGGTTCTACACAAATAAACTTGACTCGCCTTGTTTAAGATATCTGGACTTTGTTTCAATTTTGTCAGCTTATTCAGCTCAAATTAACCTTTTGTTTTCTGCATCTACAGTAACACACCTGCCAAAAGGTTTGTTCGATGCATGTCATGTCTTTTTCACTCAGTGAAAGATAAGGGTTAATATGATGCTGAGCCTGAGTGAAAATATGATGCTGAGCCTGAGTGAAGTTTTGACCAAAAAGTATTGAGACATGGCAAAATGTTGTTTTGGCGGTCATGCTGTAGTGATTGGGTGAGAATGTACAGCCACCTCCTCTGTGGGCAATTTGCAGCACACATTACATGCTTTGAACTATGAAGAGGTCCAGACCACAGGTATTTTGGCCCTACATTGTGAAACAGTTGAAATTATCATCATTGTCATATGTTTCTGATTTCTCAAACAAGGGAGCATGATGTTGAACAGAAATACAAAACTTTGAATTCCTCCCTGTTTGTGTCAGATGAAAGCCCTGTTTTATTTCTGCACTTGGCAAAATATGAGCATTAATAGGTTCAAAACAGGCTCAGTTTTACACCTCGCTAACCAGGCCGGGACATTGCATTCACCAGCATCAGAAGCTAGACACTGATGCCAGATTCTGTCTGACAGGGGTTTAAAAATGCACAAAGATGTGACAGTCACACATACAGTACAGACCAAATCCAACAGCCACTGTCCTCTTTACAAGGTGCAACATAAAACACAGATGCAAATACTTCTTGACAGCAGACCAAAAAAAAAAAAAAAGTTTATTCATGTGTTTTTGTGTGCATTTCAGAAACAGCAGCTCTGAGCCAGTCAGAAGCAGCAGAAGTAGATGCAGACAGTGCAAACAATTCCCAGAATTCCTCTGAGGAGCAGGATAAACTGACCCTAGCGCTGTTTTTGCCACATAGGCTGAGACACTGATGCCTGAGTGTAGATGTTTGATGGTGGGATGGCCTCCAATTAACAAGCATCTAAGTTAATTCCAGTCTGTTTACAACCTAATTAAAGTTTTTAATTTTGCCACATACGTGGATCTTTTATGCTCAGTCTAGTAATTGGGTAAATTAACCACAGACTGTAGGTGTCGATAAGACAGAGTGAGAGAACGAGTCAAAACAGAGACAGAATAATAATAAGAATGTAGCCAAACTAAAAGAGGAAAATGAAAGCAGAAGGCCACTGTTAGTATTCACTGTGGGTCTGTGCCTCCTCAGCAGCTCAGCTCGGAACCATGTTTGTCCAGCTTGGATGGGCTGAGCATGTTCTCTCTTCATTTGCCAGGAAGACAATTTTTTATTGGCTGAGTTTAGCTGCATACAAAAAGACTGCGCACAGACGGGGCTGAGAAAAAGGTCATTGCCCAAAAATACATGGTCTAAAAAATTACAAATTTGTCGTTGGACAACAGCCTGTGGACACAGCAAACCTTTCACCTTATGACCCCTCATAATAACGTCACGTCTGGTCAGGACCTGTCGTCACTCAGACATATCAATAAGTTGTTCCACCACTGGTTTTCACACTGTTACATACAATATAAATAGAGCCAGGCAAGTTTATCTATACATTGTTTCACAAGATGTAAAAAAAGTGTAGCAAAAACTACTATTGTTTTTAGTCAAAAGCTGCACAAAATATTAAGTTCCTATTTAAATTTGATTGACCAAACAGTTCAGAAGTACAGAACAAAAAGGTATTTAAAGCATACATGTAAAACCACACATAGTGTATGTATTTATCAACAGCTGCACTTTACATGTATTGTAAAATTTGTATATACATGCCTTTTGTTCTTCTAAAGCTGTTCTAACAAGATATTTTGTTGATAAATGACATCTAATATGAATTAATTCATTACAGGAGTAGGAATAAATGAAATAAACCACCATAGTTTTATGATGCAAGTCTTACTGTGAGGTAGCGTGTGGATGGGACTGCAAATTTCTGTCTGAACCTGTCTCGTGCCTGAGAGTGTGGCGTCTGAACCTGACCTAGACCTGACAAGCTTATACTGTATAATGTCCGAACCTGACACAAAGCAGACATCTGAGTGCTCCAGCAGTCTGGCCTGTAGTTTTAGCTACGTGTCTGAGCCCAACCCAGACCCAAACATAATTTCTCATTTTCTGTCTGATACTTGGGTACCGATGAGTCCATTTGGTCTCAGTTTAGGTATCCACACTCTACTGTGAGGTACACAGAGTGGGTTACATACAAACCTGAAATTTGAAGTAGTTATGAAAAGTGTTAAAATTCAATATCTGGCATCTAAGAATTCAGAATTTGTTCATCTTCTACAGTGGAACATGCAAGTAACGGCACACATAAAACCCATCTGGCATGGTTTGCATTAAGCACTCCTGTGTGTGAGAATTCATGCTCAACTGATTGAGGAGAACTTGAGTCTGTTACATGAGCCACAGCAGGCAGAGGGACTAATTGACTTCAGGTGTGTGTGGAGGCAGACTGCTCTCTCTTTTGGGCTACTGGTATTTATAGCATTTTTCACGAGCTGTTCAAGAAAAAAAAAACAAAGCAGGCCTATTGTGGATATCTTAATGTACCTCAGTCTGACCACCCAAGATGCTGGCAGATGTCCTTGACCAATGATACAGATGTGACAGATTCACAGACATAGAAACTCAGTAAAAGGTCACCACCTTCCATGCAGAAAATATGATGCTACTCTCATACCTGTACAGTAAATATGAAGGCACACTGAGCAGCTGGTTAGCTTAGCATAAAGACTGGAAACTGGAAAACAGACAGCATGGCTCTGTCTCCCAGCATCTCTACAGCTCCTTAATTAACACAATATATCTTGTTTAACTTTATCACCATAAATAATGACTCTTCTCACTTGTTATGCTCAGTGTTCTATACAAAGCACTGCATCTGTAAAAATTGCACTGAACTGCTGCTATATTGGCCTTTTTTGCACATTACCATGCCACACTCTTTGCATTCCCATCACTTCATCTAATCTTCAAATATGTTTCATACTGCACTAACACATACATATTGCATGTGAATGTATACATATAAATATAGTTTATCTTACAGGATCAATATTCTTATTTAACTGCAAAAAAGGAAAGTGCATCTTCCAAAATATTAAAAAGTTTTAGAATTTGTGATATAAATTAGGATACATCCTAAAAACACAGAGCTTTACAGCTTGAACCCCAAACATGGTACAAGAACATGAAGTCAGTGAGTGAGTGAAACATAAGAGAGTGACCAATTTTTCCTAAGTGCTTGTAACATCCAGTATACAGACGTATCCTCTCGTGAAGTGCTCTCGGTTTGGGATTTTAGTGCAGCTGGCACAAGACCTGAGCAGCAGGTTTCACACTTTGTTTCTACACTGAGATTTGGATGTTCCTGCCTTGGCTAGACTTGGCACAGCCAAGCGTTACAGGCCTCACCACCTCTGGTCTCAGCCTTTGCTCGCACCAGTATATTTATATTTATACAGGGTTTTCCTTGGTTGGGGACTGTGAACTGTCTTGTCTCAGTGCCCAAGCTAAACAAAGATGCATTTACAGGGGAGGTTACCTGATTGGGACAGCACACAAAGAGGCTGAAACTAGATTACTTTGTCACACCAAAGACTTCCTGTGCTCTTTAACCTTGACAGTAGCAGATGTTAGCTCACTATTGCATGAATTATACTTCAACCTGTTTTCTTCTTCTCATAATGTACCAAAAATGAATTATTCACCCCCACTGACCTCACCCAGGTACTGTGGTATTTCTACTTTTAATTGAGAATCTGAGTAGTTCTTCCTCCCCCTGACTTTACCTCATCACTTGATTACTCAGAAACATTATCAGATATTCGCAGCATTGCCATCTAGTGGTGACAAACTAAAAGCACCCATGAAAAAAGTGGAAAATTCCTAACGTGCTGCACAGTCAGCTTTTCTATAGAGTTACATTGTGCGTAAGCTAAGTGTACAATATCTATCATTATACACTTAAGTTTTTCTTTTCTCAATTTTCTGCATTTAATATACTAAACTACAACAGCTTCTGTGTACATCTACTTTGCAAACAGGAAAATATTCAGAGGTCATTTCTTAAGTGCCTAAATAAAGAGGGAATTTTATCCAACCACAGGGCAAAAGATATGAACAATTTGCTTATAATCCATGACCCCCAGTTCCTTGGGCCAGCATCCCGCCTGTCTGTTTGGACTCTGTCTCTAAACAAGATCTTATTTCTGAAATTGACGTAGTTGAGGTAACATTCCCATGCCTCAGTTTTGAAGAGCAGTTCAGGGTTCCAGGTTTTGCAATAACACATAACTTGGAGCCACAGAGAACAAAATAAATATCAAAAAAAAACAAAAAAAAAACGGGAATAAAAAAATAAGACTTGTGTGCTGCTGCGTAAACTAAATTCAATTTTGATTCATTGCCCACAGTCAGGGTTTTTTCTTATTTTTTGAAGAAGTAAACTAAATGTATTGGTAATAGACTATTACACTTAATAAGATATGGATCTAGCATTACTTGACCGCCAGATGACATTCTCACAAATCCAGGATACATACGTGCATATGTGTATGTATGTATGTATAGCTGTGAGAGGAGAAAGGGAAATCCCTTGTCAGGTTCTGGGGATTACAGTCAGACTGATAATGAGCCTCCCAGATGGCAGGAAAAGTCAAGGATCAAGACCTCAGGTGGGAAAATCTAACAGAACTTTAGCTCCTAAGATAGTTGCTAAGCTGTCAAGACTGCAGCCGCTTGTGCAGCAAATGACACTGTTAGTTTTAACTTAATTTGTAACTTAAGAAGGTGCCTTGAAACATTCCAACTGTCAGCACAATTTCCCCTCCACTCCAGACTCACCCACAGAGAATGCCGGGTGTTTGAATTGAATGGCAGTTAGTGTAAAATTAACAATGTTACACTCAAATTTCCACTAAGCCATCCAAGAATTACTGGAAGACAGTGATTCAGCCACAGCAGTGGCTCATTCCCAGCTATGACGGCCAAAGAGAGAGATGAGGTGTGATCAAAAGTAAGCTGGCTCCTCAGGATCTGGATGCAGCTCATAAACATTTCATTTACTCAGTCAAAATATTCACTGCATTGCCACACACGATCTATGATTTTGATTAAACATCTACAGAGGTCTATTTGTACAACTTAGCATGAAGAAAACAAATTCCTGTTCAACTGCAAAATTAAACATCACATTTATTTGAGTTGTTATGAGTGTTTAGGCTCCAGGGCCCACGTGTGGACCCTCAGATAAGCATTAAATCCCCAGTCAGCTCTAACACTTCCACTCTGTAGGTGACGGACCTTGATCTGTCTTTAGAGACTGGACTAGTCCTTTTACCCTCCACATTTAAATTATTTAAAAATTGTCAAGAAGGCAGCAAATTCATTAGGACTTTATTGAACTGTTTCAGTTGGGGGGGGGAGACTTGATATCAGCTTCAAAGCACCAGTGAACACTAATCAAAGCTGTGAAAAATTAAAACCTATTAAAACAAAGTCACTAGATTTCTAAAATTACACAAATATGCATTGCAATAGAAAACATTTAACTTAACAGATCTGAGGCTACACATATAGAAAGAACCATGCTTAAGCTAAAATGCTAACAATAATAGTTTAGCGAGTAAGAAGGTTGATGTTTGCAAATTTATTCTACACTGCATCAGCTGAAGCGCCCTTGAGCCAATCCCTGACAGTGGAGCTGCTCGGCACACGAACACACTCACTTTCTGTTGGCTATTCTCTTGGACCTTCTCAGAACAGGGATCTGTGCCTCCTCTACATCTGCAGCCACCCCAGCTTTCCTTCTACTGGGGGAGGGAGCCATCTGCTGTGAGGTGGACGCAGCTTCCCCAGTTTTGGGCGGCTTTCTTCTCCCTCGCACAGAATCTTGTGAATCTGATCCTTGCACGACCTTCTTCACTCGCCCTCTGGCAGCTTTATCTGACTTTTTCAACTCTTCTGCTACAGAGTTTTGTTTTGTCTTCAAGTCATCTTTAACAGTGATATGATTGTCTGCTTTACTGCCTGTGTGTTTCCCCCTTGCTGATGTGCCTTGCAACATGTCAGCATATCTAACAACCTTTCTTCTTTTCTTTCCTTGACATTCCACTGGGCTTTTGGTGGCTTGTAGTTCTTCTGAGGCTTTCACTTCTTCTGCTTCCACTGCTTCCTCTTGGGTTTTGATCTGCATCTGCAGAGCTTTATAGGCTTCCTGTGAAACAATATTACAACATTAAATCCTTAGAAGTCTTCAGTTACTGGATGCAACATTTTTGCCGCTCAAGCCTTGTGCTTGCCCACTCAGCTAAACATCAAGAGAGAAGACCAAGGATATGAGGTCAAATCAGTCTCACCTCTTCATGTTCAAGTTCAGCTGTCAGGCTGGTTAACTGCTTCATCAAATCTTGTACCTCCAGCTGAAAACAGAAACACACACACACACACACACACACACACACACACACACACACACATATATATATCATCAATAATTAATATCAACAGTAATAAAATGTTATACGAGTTGGAGCCCATCTTACCTGTTGGCTTGCAATTTGTTTTTCAAGCTGCCTTTTCTCTTTGGCCTCTTTCTTCTTCCTGTCATTTGCATACAACAGCATTTGTGTGTCATGCTGGTGGAAAAACTGAGCCCAGGACACAACAAGCAATCAGTACTCTGAAAAGCAAAGTGTGTTTGGGGCCTCCTGCATGAACTTCTAGCTGCCACGTTTTGGGTGTTTGAGCTCCCACAACATATGAATACACCAAAATGGAAGGCTTCACAGTTATTATACCGATGTTCTCATGCAACTCTTGGCTTCACCTTTTTGATGTTTAACAATTACTCGAAGCAAGTTTCAATGCTGTGTTCCTTTTTCTTATTGTACTAAAATATAAAAACATCCCTTAAAATGCAGCACTGACCATGTTTAGTGACTCAGAACAGGACACACAAATTCATTTATGCAAGCTATTACTTGTTTGCCACCATCTTCTGCGTCCGACTAAGCTCAATCCTCTTCACCTCTATGACTCTCTGGACGTCTTCTGTCGTCACCATGGCCAGGAGGGCCTTGGTGTCTACATCTGTAATCTCTGTCACTGTCCGTGTCATTTTGAGGACCACCTTTACCCACTCAGTGAGCTCTTCACAGGAAGCAAACTGACAGGAAAACAACAACAAACTGAGTTTTTACCTTCACTTAACATGACCTAAACAGAGTGAAATTATCTGAAAAGATCATCGCCTTTAACTCACATTTATACCACAAAGGGAAGACGTTAATGGAAAGTAAAGCCTTTTTTATGCCAAACATATTATAAAGATACAGGATTTGTTACTGAAAATCAGCATTTGAGGTTTTCACAATGTAAAAAGGGCATCACACACAGAACTGTTCTTCTCCCTCCTTGTGAACAAACAAATTCACCTTGTTCAGTTCAACACTTGCTGTATCCCTGAAAGCAGACATCAGCTCTAAGACTGCTGTTTCTGTTTTCAGCAGCTTCTGCGTGTCCTCCAGGTCACTCTGAGGAAAGTCAGACGGTTGTGCTGCATTAACACACTGCAGTTGTAGTTAAAAACTTTACAAGAATGATTGCAAAGTCCAACTAAATATGACTGTGTGAGTGAGAAACCCACTTGGAGCTTTTTAATGTGTGCATCTTCTTTCATTTTTTTTATGAATAGCAAGTCATTTGTGGTCAGCTGATATCCCTTCATCCCTTTCAGCATGGAACTCAGGTCATCTGGCACTGAAATGTTTTCTGAGCAAACAGAGAAACCATTAAGTGCAGGAAAACAACTTCACAATTAAAATCATTGATGTAGAAGCTTTCATTAGCTCTGAGCCAAAAAGGAAATCAGCTCATGTAATTTTCTGGCTGAATAAAGCACAGTGTTATTTCAATACTTGAGCTCTGGTTAAATCCAAATGTGTGTTTCCAAGAATGCCTTTTATTTTTTGTGTAATTTGCCATAGGGTTAAAAAGCAACATACTGAGCAAGTCAGCTAAACAGGAGCAAACTCAGTTTTGTACCAGTTTTTGTCTCAACAGTGTTGAAGTCAAACGTTTCGCGTTGGTCATGATGAGCTTGATTTATGGTAGCTGGCTGCCAAGAAGCAAGAGGTGTTGAAGTCAAACGTTCCGCGTTTGTCATGATGAGCTTGATGTATGGTAGCTGGCTGCCAAGAAGCAAGACAACAACAGATCAGATCATTTATCAAACTTATTACCAGATACAGTTTGTTAAAGAGGCGCAGTGAAATAATGCTCAGTCGCTGCATGTACTGTACCTCGGTATGCTGCTGTGGTTCCTCATAGTCCAGATGGCTAAACTCCAGGCTTCTCTTTACACTGGCCAGAGTCATCATCCTGTGGAGCTGTTGGTCTACATGGGTATCATTTTCTTTATGAGCGCTGCCTTGCAGAATCTCAAATCCTCTGGCTGACATGTCTGAGATTCACTCAACTTCAACAAACATATTAAAAATCAAAAAGCCTGTAGAAAAATGCTGCAGTCCAGCTCATTTCCATCACACTTCCTTTTGTCTGAGCAGCAGAGTCACTGTGCTAACCATCACTGAATCATTATCACCTGTGGCTCAAAGTTTTCTTATTACTCCTTCTGACCAGTAGATGGTGACAGATTCTGTAGCTCTGAAGGGCGTGTACAGTTAAAGATGATAAAAGCAGTGTTTAACTTGAGATAACACATAGCTCATCTTATACAAAGCCAAGGTGTGCACTTGCTGCTGTTTAGACACCTGGAAGTGAATGAGTATTTATGTATAAAATGTTGTAAAAATAATTAAAAATTGAATAAAATACAAGTGGACAGTGAAAGAAAAGCTACATATACTCAAGTACTGTACTTATACTATACTACTTGTACTTTACAGTACAATATATTAATACATTTTAGCTGTGCTTTACATTGTACTCCACTTCTATAACAGATTTGACAGCTACATACATGCGTATTTAGATTTTGCACAAAGATTTGATTCTCTTATAGAATAGTACTGTTTTAAACATTTTGAGCAAATTAAATTGCCAAACAGAGTATAAACTAATTTAAATGACAAAATATTTAGCCCTGCTTTAGCTGCACAAGTCAGACAGATAGGTAAATGTGCAGACAGGCCAGTGGATTCTGATATAGAACAGCCAACCTGTCTATCTTTAAACTGGTGCTGTCACGCTGCCAGTCCAACGTGTTTTGTGGAGCTTGAGGAACGCTGGTGGAAAGTGCTGAGTCATAAATACCCCTGTTTTTAAACTGCCCGCTCACCATAATGACAAGGAGGGAGGATAAATTGGTGCTTCATGACACCAATTCCACTTGGCATAGCTGCGATTCCACATCACAGCTAACAAATCATTCCTCAATAAAAGTCCAATTCAAAATGACTTCTCTCATCTTTTTCATACTGACAATTCCTCTCTGGTGTAAGTATCTCTGCCATATTTCTGTTTTTCCCATGGGAGGAAGTGTTAAGCAGATGGTCCACTGCTACTTTGCTGTTATTGAAAACTGTACAGTAATTTCCTCATAGATGAATTAATTAACGGGTTTCAAAATGCTCCGAGACAAACAGCAAACAAAAAACACGAGACTGACTTAAAGAACACACATTTAATCCTGAAAATTCTATTTAATTGACCATTTGCTAAAACTGGACATAGTAGGCCTGCCAATCTCTGGATTTCTGTTTTGCTGTAGCTGCACATCTAAAGCTGAACAATGCCCATAAATCTATTACTGCTGTGACATCTGCTGTGACTCAGTGTCTGCAGCCATAACTGCCTCAGAGTTAACCCACTTTTTCAAACCTGCATGGGGGTCAGCACTTCACGTGTTGGGCCACTCACTTGTAGGGGTTAAAAGGGAACTCCACTGATTTTAAACATCATCTGTTTAAGGTCTTGAGGAATGCAATGGCATAATGTGAGGTATCTGAAGACTATGTGTTTGTGAGGAAAGAAACATAGAAAGAAGGGAGGCTACCTGACCACTGCAGCCTGCTCCTTTTACCCGCTGTAGATAACGTAGGCACCAGACTTTAACAGAGTATAAGGATGGGCAGAATAAAGACATATGTCTAGTTCTGCTGCATCAATTTTGATCCTTTTTGTTTTAAACTGTCTATCATGACTAAATCTGAGTGGTTTTTTGATATCATATCATAAACCAAACCAACTACGAACACAATTATGCATTATTTAGACAATCATGTGCATCAAATACATTCCATTTTAGATATACTTTGGTATATGGTATACCTTTAGCAAAGGTCCTTAAAAACATCACTATGAACAATCAACTGTAGGGTAAAAAGAATGGCTAACATTGCAGCTTTGGTGCCATTTCTTCCTACTAACAGCTGAAAAAAATGTCTAAATTCCTCTCAAAATATTGCTCCTGCCACCCCTCATCTCCTTGCTCTCTCTCTCCCTCTCTCTCTCCTCAGGGACACTAACAAATTCCCAAGGGCTGAGTCTTCTGTGAGGACCATATGACAGCATCAGAGTCTTGTGTATGTGTGTGTGTGTGTGCTGGAGAGGGAGGGCAGTTGTGGCTCAAGGTGTCAGAAGGGAGGGTGGTTTAAATTTAACTGCAACAGGGCTGATATCTGCATGGCAGGTCCTGTCTCTCCTCTGCTGCTCTTTCTCACACGCACACACACAGTCTGTGTTCACAGTCCCTAGCCACAGGCAACACCACGCACACAGCAGCAGCAGCTCCCTCAGTCTGCCAGGAGACGGTCCTCTTCTTCTCTCTAAGCTATCTGACCACCTGGATTGTACAAGAGGCCAACAGAGGACACAACAGAAGAAAGAAAAGGGACGCTCGCTATCAGGAAGGACAGCAGAGCAAACATTCACACTGAGGATAACGCTTCATCTGAGCCGACAGGCTGCAGGAACAGCCAGTGGCACTGCAGAGGCACAGCAGCACAGTGGGCTAAAGATTTGCTGCAAAAGGTAAGAAGGGAACTTGATTTGAAGAGGCTGTGTCTGTGTCAGAGGGTGTGTGTGTGTGTGTGTGTGTTCATGCTCAAACCTTGATTCATCTCTTTAATTTGGTGGGAAAAGGTCGTATGTCTGCGTGATTGCATAGGGATCTTACCTGTTTATTAAATGCAGAAATCAGATGGTACTGACATTTTTGGCAAATGCAAAATGATATGTGCAATATTTTCAGAATAGTTCCTTTAAAAAAATCTGTGCTGTTTACCCTGGCATCATAAATGTTTTGAATACTGTACATGTTATTCGTGAACAAAACATTACATTTAAAAGGTTTTCTGCTTTTATTACATTTTTCCATATTTCTAAAAAGAAATACAATTGCTGTGGACAAAAGCTTAAAGCACAGATGCATTGAAATGTCTAACTGGAGTGGATTAACAGAACTAGAGAGCTGGATATAATCTGCACTGTGGCAGCGTTTCTGCAAGGTTGGTGCTAATTAGACAGATAGAGAGATTAGAGGCCAGCAGGCTCTGGGTGTCTGCTGATTGCAATTTAATCTAAATGGACTGAATTTATTTGGCCAGGATAAAAAGGATCTAAACTATATGCTTTTGATTACAGTGACAGAAGTTTGTCTTTTATTTGCACTTACCTCTGCATATTTGTGTTTTGCACAGTAGCTCACCCATGCTTTACAATTAAATTTGCTGATGAGGGCAAAACATGATATTGCTCTGCAAGTACTAATACACCCTGTGGTTAATTTGCTCACCACATTGAAGCCACTGTGATAATTCCTCTGCCTCTGTGCAGTGATACTGTCTGGAGTAGACACTGGTTTGGCAGGTTGTCGGTTGTACTGGTCACAGCTGGGGAATTTCCAAAGGGCAGTGTGTCCATGAGAACCTGCTGCAGTGTCATAGAGTATCTCAGCACTAGGAGGAGGGGAGAGATTGGCCAGAAGGTCAAGTTACCAGGCCTGCACTCTTGTCTCAGTTTGGAAACATACAGTACAGAGGAGTGGGAATGAAAGAGAGAGACAACAGTCGAATGACTAAAGCACAAAAAATACCAAAGCTATTATCATGGTAGGATGTCCTGCGTGGCCATCTGTAGTCTGATGAAGTGGTATGTGGTGGTCAGCAGAGTAAAAGAGAGATGTTACCAACAAAATAAACTGTCAAAGATCACTAAGTCTTGCTGCTTCCCTTGAGCATTGGAAATCATTTTTATTATGGCTGTTTGTTGGACAAAATAAACAATTTGAAGATGTCATCTTGGGGTCTGGGAAGCAAAGTTCCCCTTTTTTCTTACATTTAATATGCTAGAATACAACTAAAACAAATCAACAGGAGTTGAAACATTCCTCCATATCTCCCACAACCCCCTCATGTGAGTAAATATTTGGGCTGACAGGAGGACACCTCAACATGCTCCAGATGCAGCTTTAAAAGGCTTGGCTTTGGCATTTTGCTAGAAGGGACTGGTTAATCTGTTTAAGCATGGGCAACAATTGGACAAGAAGCCACAGCCTTCTGGTGCTGGTGCTGTAAGCCAACAAGGAGGCGACTGCCCAGCAGACGGCTCAATAAGTTTCAGGTAAATGGCATTTTTAGGGTCCTGAGAGTTACAGTGTGACAGTATGTGTAAGGTCATAAGAACATGTGTAATATGATGAAAATGCACCTCATTTCTAATGTTTTCACTTGATTTATCAATATTATAGAAGCTCATGTGGTTTACTGTAAAGGAACATCCACATTAACATTTATTTGAGGTACTGTAGATTTCTGCCAAGAGAATAATGCAGGTAAGCTGCTGTGTGTCACCATGTCGGCACTTTACAAGTGCATGCAAGCACTCAGTAGTTTGACTCTATGCTATTCAGTGATATCAAGGAAGAACCGGTGATAGCAGCACCAGAATAAGACATTCAGTAGTACTACCAGCTGTATCTTAATCTGTTCATAGAGCAGTGGTTTTCTATCTGTCAGGTAAGGTCAAATGATAAATGACAAATCTATCAGCTTCAGGATAATAAATGAGATTTAAATAGGAGTAAGTAAGAAAAAGAACAAACAATATTTCTGCCATTTGCTATGTGGACAGCTATACCAATAAGATGAGGCGTAGTGATACCAGCTTTTGGTTTGAACTGGTACCAACTCACAAACAGTATGCAGCCTTTGATGAGGCATCACTTAGACACTGCTGTACTTTAGTTAGAAACTTAAAACCACTGTGTCACAGGAAGTGTTATCTTGATAACATATTGCCTTTTTGGCACTAGAGCACCTTGCTGCAAACTCCCCTTTCAGAGTGGCTGACAGTTTGAGGACAGTGGGCCATTAACTAGAAGCGCACTAAGACAAACCTCCTGGCACGTTAAGCTTCTCCAGCTGTAGGATGGATTAAAGGACCTGGCTCAGAGGCTTTACTGAAGGTGTTTGTTTCATCAATGGGGTGAGCTTACTCTATGCCATGCTAGGATAAAAGTGTGCATGTGTGTGAATGAATCAAAGCATATCTCTTCTTGATACATGCTTGAATTTGGCTTTAAATGCATATTCATCCTCTTGAATTTTAATTTTTTGTAATGACTGAATCCCCCTGAATAAAATCACACTACTTTTTTAATACACCAAAGCACAACTGAGTTTTGAGTGTAAAGGTGCTGGAAGATTTCTGAAGGATTAACAGAGCTTCCTCACAGCTTATTTTTCTCGTATTCCTCATCATATCTTGACAGAGCACCCGGACATGTCCTCTACAGAGCAAGTAACAGCCACACAGTGTGAGGAGACAGTTCATGGGTCATGGGTTCCTGCACAGAGATTGAAAGCACATATAAGAACAGCTGGATGGAGACCCACCTAGTGCTGTATTTCAAGGCTTCTTACAGTCACCAGCAGCTGAATAGCATGAAACGAAGGTGTAAATTGTGCCACCCATGATCTCACATGTCATTGTGTACATGGAATACAAAAACACTCACAAAACTGTGGATACTGCAGAGTTATCACTAAAGCACTGAGTTGCTAAAGCAGGGTCAACCAGTGCACGGAGAGTGGGGACTTAGGGACACCTGGTGTCTGGCTGCAGGAATAGTGACTTGTTTAAGTTGTGGGGTCCTGTTTCTCTCACAGAATGCCAACTGCTCGGAGCTCTGGGAAAAGTTCACTATATATACCGAGGCAGCAATGCCAGTGTTGTCCAACATTAGTCAGTATCTCTCACAGCTTGACCTACAGTCTGCTGCTGTCACAAGTGAGGTCAAAAGAAGTCAGCTGACATCAGCTGGTACAGCACAGCCAGGAGGTGCTTTCACAGAAACCGTTCCCATGAGAGCAAGTGAAAACATACAAACACAAGAGGCTCAAGGACAGATAGCTATAAAAAGGAAAAGGCCTGTATTAGGAAGCAGAGCTAATAGCATGCAACTCATTTAGTCACTTCAGTTTTTTTAATACTTCCTGATTAGATCTGATCTTTAAGGCAGCCAAAATAGCAAACAAAAATATTCAGTAGCAGCTTAACCTGTTTGGTCAAGATGTTCTACTTTAATGTGTCATTTGATCAAAGACACTACATCACTGTTGACACCGTAATTTAGTAGAACCTTTACTTCAGAAACTGCTTGACACCAACATGCACAAATAATTCAAATCCAAGTCTTTCAGCTTGTGTTGGACCGATCAGTGACAGTGTGACTTGCTGCAGCAGGCACAGTCTCTGCGCATCTCTGCGGAAGTGTAAAAGTGAGTAATGCTTGTGCTGCATCACTACACCACCGAGTATTAGTGATGGATGGCTGCCTGTGCTGGATTAGAAGCTACCAGCAGGGAATGATAGCATGGAGAAGTCCAAAGAGGAGAAAAGCTGCAAAATTCATATAACTCACTGTTTTTCTATGAACTAGCTTTGAAGTGTACATGTATCATTTACATACTCAGTAAAATCTAATGAGCTGCTGAGCCAGATAAGCCAAATGAGATTTTTGTCAAGTCTGGGTCAGTAAATTTAGAGAATCTGTTCTTCTCAGGTCAAATAATAAACATATTCATAGTATTGATGGTCTGAAAACAGGTTCAAATTATGTCTGAATTTTTCACATAACATGTCACTGTGAGAAGAAACACGGGAAAGGAAGAAAACTTGCAAGAGAAAATCATAAGCTGGACAAATGGAAAGGCTTTGTGCCTCTGCTCAAGAGAGTGTCCTGCATGGCAACTAGAGAGATGGTTAAACCCAAAATGTGCTACAACTCAGTGTGCAGGCCCACATCATTTCTCTTGCAACCAAAACCTACTAAGGCGACAAATATGGTCTTGCTAAATTACATGGTGAACAGTAAGCCTTTGAAGATCCACCTTGCTAAATGACTTTCCTGAAAACCGTAGGAAAATGAAAGGGAAGGGGGGATACAATTTAAGGGGTCAGTTAAATTTAAAAATTCATGCTATACGTACAACCAAAAAAAGATTCTGTATTTCTATAAGTGGGGTAAAACTATGGAATAATTTAAGTGTGGACATAAAAAATAGTAATAGAATTGA
>NW_018128120.1:68200-73770 GCF_001952655.1 Monopterus albus
AGAGCGGGGCGACCCGGGACCTGCCAATAACCACTATATTATAAAAAAAACTACATTTGTATGACGGGGTTCTCAGGGACAAAATGCAATCTGGGCAATCTCTTCAACAAAGACTGGACTGCAGCAGTTTTCCACTATGCAGCACAAACTCAGTGTTCACAGCCAAAGTCGGCTGGTCTGCACGTCAGTGATAGCCCAGCAGTGGTCTCATTCATCTCACCTGCTTCTCAGCCAAAAAAAAGCACATTTTTTACCATATCAAAGAGTTTTTTTTAATCAATGAAGCAAATCAACAGGTAACATGTTTGTTTCACCTTCTTAGCACAGTTTGTAATTAGTGACAAATGCTATATGTTTGCATAATTTGCACCCAAGCAAAGAGTAGCATCTCTATGAGTATAGCTTAATTTATCTTCTTTTGTAGCCACTCATACAGCTTGACAGATGCTCACATCAGCTCACTGCTATCTCTGCATTGTATTCCCACCAGAGACTATGCTTTGGTTGTAAAATTCCTGGCATATATAACATGATTGGTTAAAAAAGCAGATGCCAGCCTGACACTGAATATGCAGTGGAGCAAAAAAATAAAACACACCAAGGAATCCTCTTGCAAACGTTAAGCCTCTCTCTGTGCTCACCGTTGCTGTAGAAATGGTCCTGGCTGAGATGAGAGGGCGTAGCAGGGCTCTCTGACTTTGTGTAGCTTTTGCATTTGATGACAGGGGAAATTAGCAGGCTATTTTCTGATGACCCACTAGCATTTTCCCTGCTGCCTCAAAGAGTCAGAGCAAGCAAGAACAGAAAGGGAAAAGGCAGGGGGTACAAAATGTCAGTGTCACACCCTGTGACAGTTCATTTACTCAATTTAGCCTGGAAAGCACTGGACAGAATTGTCTCCAACAGCAGGGATCTTGGACAGAGTGGGACTGTATTTAGCAGGACTGCTGCAGTGTGAGTATGGGATGAATCCCAGGGCTTGACAGCACATAGCGTAGGTGAGGGTGACAGAGGGTGCATTACACCCATCTGCTAAGATGACTAATAAGCAGTACAGTGGGCCAAAGCCTCAGTAGTGTCCCAGAGTCTGGTGTCCAAGTCATGAAGGACAAACTGCAGCTTTGGGCAACTCCTCCTGAAAGGATAGGGCTGTTTTTGTACTTTTGTCATGGGCTTCAAACAGATGAGTAGTAGCTTAGTAAAGCATCTAGGCACTGGATACCAGTTCATCCACGCTTTATTTTAAGTAGGAGCCAAACCAGCATCACATGTACTATAGCATGACACTGATGAGTAAGTGAGCACGTTGTCTTTACCTTTTTCTTCATGGACTTAAACAGTGTTGATGACTGATCCATCTGCTTATCAAATCCTGTTCCTACTTGTCACACTGTTGGCTGTGCTATTGAAGCAATACATCGCACCTGTCGAAATAACTCATAAACCACAGAGCTCTGGATTGATTCAAATCATGACCAGTGCAGGATCTATTGAAATCACCCCACCTATTGTGGAGAAATTAATATGCTAGTAGATAAGATTTTGACCCCTAAATGCCAATAAGGTGTTTCAGGACATTTTAGATGCACAGACTCATTAAAAACAAATCATATCTGTTTGTAACTCAGACAGAGTGCACCTGACTGATTTGCTGATTTGAATTATCTTGGAGACACCGCTACTCAGTAGCATGTTGTCATAAAGTCGATACTCTCATTTAAGCTTTGACATATGACTTGTGAATAGCCCAGTGTGTGAATCGTTGGACAGACACGGAGCAGGTTGCTGGGCAACCAGGCTGGGAGAATCCTGCAGGTAAAGAAAGGTGGTTGAAAGCACTTCATTCATTTAATAATTATTTATAATACTTTTTGATCAAAAGTTGCAAATAGAGAGAGCTGCTCCCTCAATAAAGACATTTAAAGGCATATTAATATAGCTATGTCCCAAATCTATACTACATAATAATTCTAAGTAGGTGTGAAGTACTGCACGTGCAATGACCAAAGGTAACAAAGGAGCTGCTCATAGCTTAGAAAATTAAAAAATGATTGTGGATGATGGTAAAACACCTGCAGGAACACTCCAAAAAACAAATACTCTGCTTATTCGCTGTAAGTGTAATTGTCAAGTTTGAATCACTTCCTACTGTAAAACATGATGCTATAAAGGTTACTGTATGTATTGCATCCAGCTAGTGTGGCGTATGGGAGTGGCACACAGCTTATAGCTTTTATTAGTGACCTAAGCAATAGGTGGCCTGATTAAAATTCAATCGATTGTAGTTGTGTTTTCTGCATTTACAAACACCATCAATACATTTTTCATTCTTATTTGTAAGAAATACAAAAGAGGTACATGTAAATATTGATTTATTTGCACAGCCACATACATACAGTTGTGACTATGAGATACACACCAAATTACTGCTCTGGTCCACAAATGCACACATACAAAAACACACTGGGTTTAAGACTGTAGAGTGAACATCCTGGACACATCCTTGCTGACTCAGGCTTCCTCTGAACACTGTACTGCTGTTAAAGTGACAGCTCTGAATTTCATTTAAACACTTCATTTTGGAAAAAAGGACAAATCTGCAGCATCTCAGTGATAAACCTAGTGTACCATGTGTTAGGCTGATAAGGGGAAAGTACCATTAGCAGCTGATAAATGAAACCTTGGCCACTGAAGGGTGATTGCAGCAGACTACAGTACTGTTCCTCAGAGGAACGTGGTCCAACACCACTAGGTAATGTCTACATTCCTACTGTGCAGGGAATTGGGTGAGCTCTAATTTTAGCCCAGAGCTATGAAGCTGTAACATTGGTCATTAGTTGGGGAGATAATGAAAAAGAGCATAGTATTCCTGCTTTGTTTTTGTCTTGATATTTCATGCCTCTGCCGACCAGGAAGGGTTTTTCATTAATGTTTCTAATGCAGCCACTGATAATGATCATTTGAACTGAAGCTCAGACAGATAAACACAGTGGAGGAATGTTAATGAAGGATCAGACAAGCAGCTGGTGCAGAGGAACAACTCTTAATTAATTAATTCTTGGTTGTTTGGCCTTTAGTTTTTTGTGTCAAGTCAACAGTCCAAAACCTCTAAATATTCACTTTGCAATAATACACTGTAAATCTGACTACCGTTACACCGGAGGAGCTGGAATGAGCAAATACTTGGCATTTTAGTTTTCTATATAAACCAATCCCTTGTTTGTAGTTGCATTCGTGCTATGGAGAGAATTATACCCCTTGAGCCCGTACACTGATCCATGTTAACTTTACTGACACTGAAATGCAAACAAATGTGATCTGTCAGTCAGAGGAATTATGTGTATGTGCTGTGGTCACTTTGGCAGCATGTGCACCAACTAATGAATGTTGTGGCCCTGTAATCCTCTACTGTCAATCCTCCGTCACTGCACAGATGGATGGACAGGATAAGTGTGCACCTGTAAATGAATGAGTAATGATGATTTTTGTCTTCTTATTGTTAATGGTTTCTTCCCCATCTCTCTCTTTTCCTTTAGCTGGATGCTCTTTAGCTTCACCTGTTGTTTGAAAACCTTTACAACATAAAATTAAAAACTGAATGCAAGGGAACAGAGTACTGCTAGTTCAGTAACTTCCATGTCACAATCATTGCCCTGAGTGCCAGTCATTTAGTCAAAGCTGAATACACAGGAGAAACAGACAGATATAGCTTTATCTATATGTGATGGACATGCAAACACAAATGAACACATACTTCTAGGTTCATACAGATAAAATTCCTGCAGACAAAGTGATAGCCTGTGGAGCAGTTGATGAATCTGTTTGTGCTCAGTCATGACTAACGTGTAAAATCATGAGCCCACATTACATTAAAGCACCAGCGCCTACCACCCATCACATGACAGGGATGTACATGTTTTCCAAGTCAGAGAAGTTCTGTTACTGATCTAAAAAATTGCACTTTTTCACTTGTGCAACTAAAATGATTCTTTAAAAATACAACAATCATCCATATGTTAAAGCCTCATCTTGTTTACTTCCAGTTCCCTAAAGCTGGGTAAAGCTGTCAGCAGGCCACTAAGACACTGATCCATTTTACACACAATGAACTAGACTGCAGCAGATGAAAAGAGCAAAACACATGCCTCGCTAAACAGAGCCAGCAGCACCAGAGCAATACCAGTAGCCCAATACTATGCACCTCAAAAGTAACAAGACAGGAAGTGACTACTACAGACCCTGTTTATTTTATTCTGTTTATTTCTGTAACAGGATGGAGTTGTGTTTTGTACTTTTTGGTCACTGTACTACACTTCCTTCAACCTGCTCTAGCTGTCTAAGCACTGCATCAGTCTTATTGCCACAGCCCTTGGGTTGCTTCTAATACATTCCTGATCTTGAAAAGCGGTCTGTTTAAACTAAAGAATGGCAGTTTATATTGTTTTATATATGTGAGTAGTTACACATAATTAGGCATGGTAGGCATTTTTAATGAACCTGAGAAGTATCTTTCATAGCCCAAAAGCTCAAAAAGACAAATCCCAAAAATAAAAATATGCTGCCCTCTGCTGGCTGAATGGAGCTGAGGTATGGCCGGAACCTTTTAGTGACAAAGAACTACAGTAAGACACACTAGGTGATGAAAAACATTACCATCCACTGCAATACAAAAAGTGTATTTTGTGTTAAAAGAAAAAAGTAACATTTTTACCTTGTAATTTACTTGTTTTTGTCCAATATTTACAGAGTTATTTTAATCCTTCACTGCAATACGAAAAGAGTATTTTGTGTTAAAAGAAAAAAGTAACATTTTTACCTTGTAATTTACTTGTTTTTGTCCAATATTTACAGAGTTATTTTAATCCTTATTGCCTCTAGAAAAACCCATGACATATAACCTAAATTGAAATTAAATATTATATAATAGTACAGTATAAAAATAGTACAAATACTAAAACAAGTAGAAAAGAGGGTGCTGTTTCCTGATCGTATAGGGTGTCACGAGAGGTCATTATAATGCATTTGTTTCATTATGAACCCCAAACTACTGCTATCAACACCAAATTAGTTAATCTGCTCAAAAGCATCAAGTTCTAAAATTCCAGAAGCTGCAGATTTATATGTTTCTTCATTTTTGCTAACTCATTAATCAGCTGTTTCAAATCTGAGTCTTCGCCTGTAGACTCATGATTCAAATTTTAAAAAAGTAAGTGTTCAAAAGCATTTTAACAAACAAAAAATGTATTCCTCCAGAAAAGCAACGTAATGTACAGAACTGGACAAAATGTCTCACCTAAGGAGCTTTTAATAGTTGTGAAAGTGTCATTTATGGCCTATAAATAGTACAACTGATAATGTTTTTGTGTGTGACTGACTGAGGTCATACAGCTGCAAAGACTGTGGTGAACAGCAAAGATTTCTGTATTACTAAAAATGGCATGGTTCAAAAGCCCTTTATGAATAGATTAAAATCAAGGACCCTGACGGCATGGCGCAGCTGGGGCCCCACCCTGGAGCCAGGCCCGGGGTTGGGGCTCGAATGCGAGCGCCTGGTGGCCGGGCCTCCCCTC
>NW_018128120.1:76515-93381 GCF_001952655.1 Monopterus albus
AGGAGCTGGAGGAAGTGACTAGGGAGAGGGAAGTCTGGGCATCTTTGCTTAGACTGCTGCCCCCGCGACCCGGTCCCGGATAAGCGGAGGAAAATGGATGGATGGATGGATGGCATCGTGAGTTTCAATGACACCATCTGTTGAAAAAGGCATTTTTGTGCATTACATTACTCTCACTCATGCACGTGTTTATCTGTGTTACTTTATCTGTAGAATAAAGCAGAGGATTGTGGTGTCAGGGGGCTTATAGGTTATTCGTCTTTATTCCCAGGGACATTCCAGCTATTCACACTTTCGGATCTGTCTAGAGCTGCTCGGTCATAGTGGGCACAGAGGAACAGCAGGAACAGAGGGTCAGATTTTTAAAATTGTGAAAGAAATAACTGGGACTAATTAGGGATAATGTTGGCGATAATGATTTTTATAATAGCATATTAGACTTCTCCAGACTGTGTGGATAATAGCTGAGGGAACCTGCAGGGTCAAGATTCAAAGAGTTTATCATTATATACACAACATGGAAACGTGTTTCCCTGCACAATGAAATTCTTACTTTGCCGTCCACCCTGAATGCCAAACACCCTGGTGTCACTGTAAGATTTTTCAGATTACATATAGTCTCCATTGTTGAATAGTGCAGCTCTAAAGTACACTGTCTAGCCTTGCCAAGTCATGCCAGTGTCTGAGACACACCAGGCAGCCTACATCTGAACGGGATGACCCTTCACTTTTGGTTTGTTCTGTCTGACATGCAGTGGGTGATGATATTAATGCCAAGCAGCTCCTGGCTGACTTGAATCTCATCAATCCTCAGGCTTCTCTTTCTTATAATCACCTGTTCCAAATCAGACACATTTACAGTCTGATGACACTGAGCATGGAGCGCCTGCCAAGACATGAAAGCCAATACAGGATATTAAATATACTGTATCGGGCGGGTTTAGAACACATATTGGAGCTGACACGGGAGTGCACAGGTCTAAACATAGTCGAGTTTTGTGGCTGTAAAAAGCAACAGCAGGTTCACTTCATGAATGCCGTGTTCTGTTGCATGAATGCTTGAATCAAAGCAACATAACTGGCCTCATTAAAAACTCATTTGGGCTCAGTTCTGGTTGAAAGGTTGCTGAGCTTCTGTGCAACTGTCTCTTTAGCTTTCACCAGTCTGACCTTGTTACATGGGAAAATCTTGGCACAAAGAAACACACACAGAAAAATCTCCAATATACGGTGACCTAAACCTATTACACATACAGACCCACTGTAAAACAACCATGTGGAGTCAGCCATGACATTCTGAGAAAGGCAAAAGCAGAGAAACATCCAGAGTGTGCAGTTACACCTTCAGTACAGTAGGTAAGACTAAGCGCTTGATTGCTTGGCCACCTTTCATAGCATAACATCCAAGCTGGCTCTCCTCCCAGACTGCTTTAAATGTAAACCCAGCAGAGGAAACACAAGTCCCCATGTGTGCACTGTCTTCCCTTTTCCTAGACAGATCACCTACATTGACCTTTCACATTACAAATAGCCTTATGTTACCTGGATGAGCAAAGAGATTATAAACAAATGCACTGGTTTTGGCTCAGAGAGCTTCGGTGTTTCTTTTTCTTCTCCCAAAGGTTAAAATTTTGTCCTGAGGTTCATCTGAGATTAGGGATTAGTGAGAGATTAGTCTTTACTGTACATGCATCAGTTTCATTGTTTTTCTTTAACAGTGTCAGTGCTGTGTAACTAAGTATTACTAGAGAGCTTTGCTAAATGTTGGGCTGCAACTGATATCAGTTAATGCTCCAGTTACTTTTTCAATTAAATGTTTGTTCTATAAAATAGCCTCACAGTCTAAGGTGCCATCTTTACTAGTGCAGAGATCCAGTTTATTCTCATTTAAGACGAAAAACAGCAACATATTCTAACAATTACAAAGCTGCAGTGACATATGTTTTTACATTTTTAGAAATTTTCTCTAAGCTGTCTGACTAATTGTCTCAACTCTATATGACACTCTTGATCCATAAACTCATGATTCAAATAAAAGCAAGAGACAATTTTGTGTAGTATTAAAGAAAAGTATTTGCATATCCAGAGATTCTGGATTTGTTCATGAGGTAGTAGATGAAACTTTATGAATTGTTATCATGGTAATTAAACTTTTTTAAAATTCTAAGCAGAGCCTTTTATATGCCTTCCAACATGTCTAAAAGGGCTCTAAATAAATTAAGTACACAAATTATGATATTTACCAAATATTAAATGCAACAAGTTAAATAGTTTCAGTCAAAGTACAAGCTCCTTTCTCTTTATTGCTGCCGCATCGCATTTCTTGTTTTATCAAGATTTGTACAAAGAAACCTTTGCTGACTTACAGTTTGGGAGATTCACACTGTAACGGCAAGACGGTGCCCCCTGGTGAAAACCAGATGCCCGGCGTGTATAAGTATCAGTACATTTTCATTGGCAACTGAGAACAAATCACAGATACGCTCCATGAAATGCATGACACACCTGCTTGCATTAATGAGTATATCCAGTGCTTTCTGCCTTCAAAAGATGATGATATTTTCTTTCATTGCTCCATTTTCAGCTGGAAGATTGGCCCTAACAAGGTGGTGAGATTATTCCGTATCTTAAGATCTGGAAATGCACAGTGTTACTGAATATGACCCCTGACATGCTAACAGAGAAAATGTGCCATACTGACTGTTTCTGGCCAGTCTGAGATTTCCTGGTATTACATCATTTAGCACTGGAGAGCCATTTTAGCAGCTCTCAGCCCTGTAGCTGAAGTCACTGGCATATATCCTACAGCTTTAAATAAGTGTGCCTACATGTGCACTGAAACATCTGTTTGTCTGCCTGTAGCCAAACTGCAGCCTGCACAACAATTCCCAGACCAGTTCTTTTGTTGCTTTACAGTCTAGCAGGGCTAATACATGCAGGAAACATCTCTGACAGTTTTATGGCTCCTCATCCAATCTCAGGGCCTGAATGTTGATTGCTATATGTTGCTGTGGCACCCTGCCGCACTGTTTCTAAACATTTCACTCTTTTTTTGGTTGTTGTTTGTTTTTTAGCTTGACAATGGAAACCCCTCCAGCAAAGCATGACACCCTCTGACAGTCATTCTTTGGATACTGTAAATGTTACAGATGCATTTAACACAGTTTAATTACTCTTTAAAGTGACCAACGCAAGTAAGCACTAAAACTTTATATTTTACAATTCACACCTTTGGGTATTATTGAAACCCTTCAGTATGTCCATCAGCAAATCCAGATGAGATTCATGTCTTCTGAAGGTTACTATCTTAACTCTATAGAATGTAATCGTTAAAATATGCATGATGTGAAGTCTTTTTATATTTTATATCATACTCATTTTTATTATATTCTTAGATGTTTTCACTCGGTCCTGCCAAATAAATCTGAACTTCCCACTGAGCAGTGATTCTGGACCTCGGGGCTGACCTCCTTTGACTTTATAGTTTGTAGTTTAATCATCACCAACACTGAATTTCCCTGGCTTTTATTTTTTTCTTTTGCACTTTCACTCAATGGCCTTACATATACACATGCACATAACTGCTGCTGGAAAAAAAACAAAACAATCTGGCTGCTTTCCTACAAGTGACCATCCTACTAAATGAAAAGCTATCATATCAAACTGTGAACTACAAAGACTTGCTTTGTTCAGAATTTATCCACTACGAAAAGGTTGATGATGTAACAGAATCTCAAGCATTTGTATGCCAAGTCAAATGTGTCCCTACTTAAACTTACTGTAAACGATTCTGAACTGCAGACCTGCTGCTGTTCCTCCATCATTCCCTCCCCTCTTTCCCCTTTTTCTTGATGTCGGACTGCAGGAATTTAATTTGCAATCTGTGAGTGCCTGTGCAGCAGAGGGTGGGTGTGTGCATGCATGCATATGTTCTGTGCATTTCTACTCCTGTGCCAGCTGCTCACACAGGCCTGCTGTTTTCATGTGTATTTCCATGCACAGTGTATATGAGTGTGGGTTGGGTTGTTGTAGCACACCTGCCTCCTCACCTTTGAACTTTCACCCTCTTGACTTCTCTCTGCTTTACTTCCAGCTCACATGAAAAGTGAAGTCATCGCTATAAAGCCTTCTCTTTCCAAGACAAGAAGTGCACAATGTAAAGGTTACTGACATTTTGGTGAGAGCATACTTAAATGTATACTGTTAAATTGTGGGGCTACCTACACCATAGGCAAAAAAACCATAGGAAAAAATCCAAAATCATAAAACCCCAAAATAATAAGCTTAATTGCTTTTTTTTTAAGTGCTCAGATGCGTGATAAAAACACTCGATGGTCATTACAGGCAGACGTTATGAGGGTTTATGAGTTAGTGACTGGCTGGTTTGATGAGTTCACTGTGTAAAAACTCTGAATCAATGAGCCTTTTGACCTGGTAGCTAGTTGCAGAAACCTTGGTGGTCCCAGCTAGACATACTGCAACTGCCAACTGTTTCCAGTAACCACTTGGCTGTTGGCTCCGCACATTGTCCTCACTGCTTAATGAGAGCAGAAGGTAAGAGAAGGGCCTCAGGGAAGGAGGAAAAAATGAAAAAAGCATTTATGAATGGTCAAGCTGTTTTTATTAATATTGCCACTTCTCATCTATGCTAGCAGTGTGGCTATAGGGATGGTCCAGGGTGAAATATTTCATCACCTACCCCAGATGCTTTATGAGAAATGGATACTGGACTCTAAGATGGCACCCATTCATGTGAAAGAAAACAGCCATAACTAAAGCCAACCAAGTTTGTCATCTGCCAAGTTTAGTTCCACATTGTGTGGCCCACTGCATGTTAGTTCCTCTCTCTCTAGCCTTTCCTGTACGTTCCTGCATGGCCCTTAGAGTTTACACTGGGGTGATGTAACATAAAAACCACTTGTCTAGGTTCTGAGCATTTTTTTCAAACAGAAGACCTGCATCATCAAAATGATCATATAAAGCATCATAGTGTGAGTGATCATTGGTCTAGTTTGTATTTTCAGGTGTCCTATCAAAGGTTTTACAGATGTGATCTTTATAATGCGGGTCTAGGAGAGAAAACTGATTTTGGCCTGATACTTTAGTTGCACTTTGCCACTGGGGAAGGCTCCAAGTTAAACTCCAGCTTCAGCTGCTCTCTGTTAATAATGGGCAGATGCAGGGGGCAGCGCTGGGCACATTCAAAATGTGATGCTTGCTATGAATGAATGAAAAATGAAAAACAATGACAAACTGTTGCCTTGATTAACATTCTTCTGGTGCTTTATAACTGATATTGGTGAAACTATTTCAAATAAACTTTGGTCAAAATGTCCCCAGTCAGGATTTGGTGAGGAGGCAGCCAAAGTTATCTTAAAAAAAAAAGCAGTATTGTTCTCATTTTTACACAAAATAAACAAGTGAATTCTTAATAATGTGTGGTTTATTATTTCATATAACTAGGGGTTTCATTTACTTTTCCCATGTTTTTCAAATATGTCACCCCTCTCTGAGTCTGTGCCCCCGTCGAGCCACCCCATCCAGAATTTTCTAGATCCACCCCTGCTAATTAGCAAACGTTAACATGCTAGCACAAAGACATTTAACATTGTAAACATAACATACTTGCTCAAAATGAGCATGTTCGTACTGCCACTGTGTGCGCATGCTAGCATATAGTTGAAAGCAGTGTTGAACCTAAGAGGAGTCTCACAGATTCATGAACATCTCTGCAGACTCCTTTTCTGGTTGAAAAACAAGTGTTGCTTTGGCTGTGTTCCACTTGCTACACCCCTGATCCTCTAGAAAAGTTGCTGTGTGCACACGTTATTCATGCATTTATAAATCCATGTAGTCATAGAGACCATTGAATCAAAAGAATACATTCATTATTTCTCCCTCTGTGTAGAATCGTGGTTGTGCTTGAATGATTCTTTTCAGTGTACTGTCTTTATTACAAACACCATACTAAGCAGCCAAGTCTGTTGCACAAGATGTGAGCACCTGCTAATCATAATATCACATTCTGGCACTAATCCTCACTCATAAAAGAGGACAAAGCACAATTAAATCATCTCTGGGCAGTTTCATACATGTCACTCCCATTCATTCATGACACTGTTGTCAATGAATACTTCAGCAGATGATATCATGATGTACTATTATTGCATTAGGAGCTCAGGTACAAACATGACAATGAGGTAATACTGTGACTTCATTTGAAATACTGATGTCTTTACATCAAGTTTTCAAGTAAAAACACCTATTTGGCTGAATTTATTTGAATATCATTCCTCCATTAGTCACAGAGATTTTTATATTCCTGCTTTAATTTGATTTTTAAAAAAATATCCTACACATCTCTGACAGAATTATCGGAGGTGTCCTGTCAGATGATGTTTTGTCTTCACACCTTCTCTAAGCTCACAACACGGGCAACATAACATGGTCATGGAGAAAAGAGCCAGTGTTTGTGTCTTCTCTGGTGAAGAAAAGACTAAGGACACGTCTAAACAGCATGTATTCCCAAGTCTGTGTTTATTTAGATTTGATTTGTGATGCTGAAAAACAGGCTGCAGGTCATGGAAGGAATGGAAATGATAAATTCTAGTAGGTCAATCAAGTCTACTTGATAAAAATGTAGTTTGTCTTGTTTTCCTCACATTTATATGGCTATAAATTTATGATAGCTCAGTATTAGAAGCTCATATTCTAATCTAAAAGTTTTGGTCCACTGTGGGGTGTAATTTGAGCTTTTAGCCTATCTCAGAGGGCAAATCCCTGACTGGACACTGGAATAATGAGGAAACTATGTTTTGATCAGTGTAACTACAGTTCAACAAATGAGTTTCACATCAGTCATGAAAACAAATCAGCACAATTTTGGACAGCTCTTTTGGACTTTTGCTTTCCATTTCAGTGTTTCCAATTTTCCAAGGTTTCCACTAACCTGTAATACAGTTCACAGAAATCAGGACCATCAGTCAGCTACAACAGTGATCTCCAACTCATCTATTCGACTCCCACCACAACTGTAAGGGACTGATTTGGAGATACATCAGCTTCAACACTAAGCTATTTTCCCGTCCCCTCAGTGAACCTTTGTATGAATGATATGATATATTTCTAACCCATCTCAGAGTTTTGCAGATACGTGATACTGTACTGGCACATGTAGGAATCCCAGCACAGCAGTGTTACATGTCTGTATCCTCAAGCTTTTTATGGATGTGTCAATGTGAGCTGTGTGGGTTTGTAAATTTCAACATATTGCAGCTGTGCTGAAATGACTAATGGCTAAGTTTTACCAGAGCTGATTGTGATCTAGTTTTCATTTTCTATTAGAAAGAACTGAATTATGCTCAGTGTAAGGATACAAACTCACAAGTTGTACTGTATCCTTTACATATTGTACAGATAAGGCATGTACATCACCTCAATCTGTCCTGCTAACACACACATTTGAACAGTCTGCTGCCTGTGGCCCAGATCTCTAAGTAAGTTGATGTGGAGACTGTCTTACACTGCAGGGAATTACCTCAGCTCTGAATCATGTGGCGCCTTGCCTAGAGTGTGAACAATGCAATCACCCAACCATCCTTCTTGCTCAAAAACTGTCAGAGGGCCTCACAGAGGAGCTGCACACACACACACTGCAGGAGTCTCGAACACACTGTTTCAAAGCTCCAACTAGGCCATCTCAGGCAAATTCAGTTGGAGTGGTGAGGTTTATGATTCCGTATCAGTGGCAACCCTGGGCTAATGCTACAAAACACAGTTTTACTATTTTAACTTTGTTTTAATGGACAGAAAATAAGCAGAAGCTTGAATCACATGCAAAAAGGCACAAACTAGCAGGTTTTAGTGTATAAGAAAACCTCAGTAATTCAGGAGACTTCATTAACAGACACTTTTATACATTCTTTTCAAGGTTTGCTCTTCTTTTCAAGCTTTTTTGAAATATTTTAATCATCTAGGATTAGCTTGCAGATGTAAAGGAATCATTGACTTAAATAAAAAATAGCAATACCACAGTGTAAAAACAGAAGTAAAAGTCCTGATCTACTGTACTCCATGTGGAAGTTAAAAGGACCTCTCTGGTCTCCACACTAAAGCCCAATTTACTTTCAGGAGTACACTGTTAAAACTGACATCACTGGTTTATGTTGCCCAGTTACACATAACAAAATAAAAGTGAGTACACTGTTGTGAAATATCGCCTCTAGCCGGAATAGCAACTTTGGTGCTTAGTTTGTTGAAAAAAAAACAAAAACAGAGTCAGATAGTCAGATTATTCCCTCTCACATTAAACACTTAAAAATGAGTCTGAGCATGTTTTTGTTTCACTCCTGCTTTGTCATTTGTATATATTTACTTTAGTGGAACATGATGCTGAAAGCAAAATAAATTACTTGGTAAAATGTGTTTACAGTTCTTTTGCCTCTTACAAAATTCATCTATTTATCATAGTTTGATCTAACCTACTCAGTGCGTCCCATTCATAAACCAGATGTCACAAAGACATACTGTATACTCCAAAGAGACCATGGAAGGTAGCCATGATGCTTTTTATTTATAGCTCACTAAGTCATCTATGCTGACCTTTTTCGGATCATCCTCTGGGCCCAAAGTCACCAGACCATCTATCACCTTCTATAAAACAGGCACAAAGACCACAGCACTCCAGTGCCTAAATCCTCTGGCAGACTGATTTTGGCCTCTGTTTTTTAGACAGAAACTTCACATTACACTGTGGGAAGATTCATCACCCGTGAATAACAGTCAGCGGCTTTGTGTAATTACTTGTGACAAGTCTGAAGGTACAGGGTCCAAAAATGTCTTGGCATGGTCAGATAATCTGTGGCACAATCATACTTTGAGGCCGGTAGTATGACGTGATTGACTAATAATAACAATGCCAGGCAATGACGACATCTTGCTGTGCTGCATAGATGACAAATGTGGAAATAGATGTAGGATGAAGGTTGAGTTTACAACCTACTTCCACTATAATGACAGAATAGGTTATATTGGCACAGTCTGACTTCAAGTAAACAAAAATCAAATTTGGACATGCACAGCTTCCAAGGACATTGAAAGGAAAGTTCACTGCTATTGGTCATATACTATACATATATCTTTTGGTCACTGTTTTTGTATTTTTTCTTATTTCCTGGGATTTATTAAAGTCTAGGTTTTGTTTAAAGGCAGTGCTGGATATGAAGCTCATCAGGGAGTGAAGTAGTCAAGGCAAGATGACTGAAAGTTGCATCCATGCACACAAGTACCTAAATCCTTGGCCAGAAAATGTTAATTAAAATATTTCATCAGTCACTAGGTAACCACTGGAATACAACAAACATCACAGATTGATTGACAGTGTAAAAGCATCGGATAGTGTTTCATTCTTTTGAGTTCTTCAAAGTCATTGTCATGGATTCAATTTGTCACATCTATTGTGTTTGTTGTTTTGCCTCTGACTTGAAAAGATAAATGATGTAAAAGACAAAGACCTAAGACACCCACATACACAAGGCACATGGTGCAAGAAATGTACATGTGTAACTTAGCAGGACATAAAATAAACATTCTTATCCTTCCTTCCATTCATTCAGCAGATAGAGGAACATGCGATCTCGCAGCAACAGTCTGGAGGACATAGCCAGGGCCAAGCCTGTGCAGCAGCATCAGGCGGATGCACGCAAGCGACTTGTAGAGCGGGAGGAGCCCTCAGGAAGGGCTCAACACCGCAGCCGACACCATGAGTCGCCGAATGACACTGGCACCATTCAGCGGAATCACAAGACAGCCAAGAACAGCACCTGTGCTGGTGGGACCAGCAGCGCCAGTGGTGCTGCAAAGGGCGCTCGGAGGGAGAAAGGCAGGGACCTTTCCCGAGATGACCTTGTCTTTCTACTAAGTTTGCTGGAGGGGGAGCTACAGGTACAGTGATCTAAACTGCTGAGATGACAGAGCAAACTTGGATTTAACCCTGGGAAACATTTAGCCATTACAGCAGCAAACAGGCCTGCATACATGGCACTGACCCTAATCGGATGTACAGTCAGACACGGTGGCTCAGGGAAAAGTGGGCACTCAAGATGGACTAAAGGCTTGTGTTAATGGACAGCAAACAGCTGAGGGTACTTCCTGTCATTCCAGTACTGGATCCAGGAAAACCCTGGCAGTGTTGTTGTGTTATAGTAACAAGACAAAGTCTGGCTTACTGAAGGAAACAAAGTAGACAAAAGCAAACAGAGACCCAGAAGAGCAGAGGTAGAGTTATTGTTTCCATGTAGCCGCCAGTAACTGTAGAAGCAGAGAAAACTACTGCACACTAATATATAGATATAGTGCAGATATAGTGACTTTCTAAGGCAACTTTTGATATGTAAAGAAGTCTGATACTTGTTCAGTGTCCATGCAGCTAGGTTCTGTCTATAACCCAGTGTAGGTACATCTAAGTAAATCTACTTTGTTCTCTAACTGCAGGCCAGGGATGAGGTGATCACAGTGCTAAAGGCAGAGAAAATTGACTTGGCCTTACTGGAGGCCAAATATGGCTTTGTCACACCACAGAAAGTCCTGCAGGCCCTCCAGAGAGATGCCATACAGGGCAAGGACGATGTCTTTCAGGAGGACATTTATGAGAAGCCCATGGCAGAGGTAATGCTAACACTCAAACATAATTGAAGACAAAACTGTACATAGGGTTAAAAATACCCTCAATAACTGTGACCAAGTAACACAGCAGACCAGATGTGACAGATGTTTTCTGTGTGCTTCCACCACAGCTGGATAATTTAGTCGAGAAGCAGAGGGAGACACACCGGCGGATGCTGGAGCAGCTGCTGATGGTGGAGCAGTCGTACAAACAGACCCTGTACAAGCTGGAGGATGAAAAGAGAAACCACGGAGAATTCATGAAGAAGAGCGATGAGTTCACTAACCTGCTGGAGCAGGAGCGTGAAAGGTCAGTGTGGGGATTAAGGCAAAAGCTCAGGTAGAGAAAATCTGCCAGTCTTCCACCAAGCAGGACTGCCACATCTGTTGCTTCTGCCTTGCAGTGTCTAGATACACTGATGGCATCCTCTGGGAGATTTGGTGATATATGTTCTGAATGCTGTAAATAAAACAAACTCACATTCTCAATTCTGACATCTGATTTAAACTCTAATTTTGGACACCCTTCCACTACATTAAAGCAAACTGCATATGCAAGCTTCCTGTTGAGTGTCAATGAGGCATTTGATTCCTGTTTTTCAAAGCCTTGTCTTCCTCTCCAAGTGAACCTACAGTAACAATATGTGATTAATTTGAATCGACAGTAGAAGGTGTTGGTCAAATTATAAAATGTTTAAATCAAACAACACAAAAGAAAATGAAAATATGCAGCGTAAGTAATCCAATCAGTTTTAAATTTATCAACAAAAACTACAACATAAAATATTCAGACAACCTATTTTTCAAGGCAAAAATGAGACAAACTAAATAAAAATGTACATTTGTCAACAAGAACTATGATGAAATGTTCTACATTTTTCTATCAACGAAAAGTAAGTGATAATGTGAAAGACAGATGAATGGATGTGCTGTAAAAGAAAGGCAGCAAAACATTTCATTCAGCAGAGTATTAAACTAAAGCCAAAATTAAGACTTGAGTGCTTTACTCAAAGAAATCTGCCAGCTAGTAAAAGAGTTCAAATCCTCCATCTGATTCCAGCCACTCAGCACTGCCAAAGTATGAATGTCTTAATAATCCAGTGTTAGCATTAAATCAAAGTGTTCTTCGGGATCACAGGGGAAAATCAATACTAAAGAATTCCATTATTGCTTCGTCCATGACCTGGAGCACATCCTTTACTTCATTATACACTTTTATTGAACAACTGTAGAAAGCTGGAGCAAACCAAGAGTTTTTTTTTCTAGAGATGGTCCAACGAGAGCCACTGACTGAGAGCGGTTGCAAGACTTTGTTGACAAATCATTTACATTTGAGCAAAAATGCATACGATTCACATGTACTGCTCTACTAAATGGTAGTACTGTGAACTCAAGTGAAAAACCACATTCCTGTCTGCATTTTAGAGCCAGTGAAGTTAATAAGCAGCAGTTCTTAATGATTAGATTACTTAAGATGCAGTTTTTTATGTAATAATGGCTGACACTGTCCAAGATAGATATATATTATTAGAATTGTTTTAGCCATGGTATCAGCAATGACTCTAGGGATCTCTAGCCAGTGAAGCCTCCTGAGTTTGGGGATCCCCTGATTATTCCTCTAGTACAGGGGTGGCCAATTCCAGTCCTCGAGGGCCACTGTCCTGCTTGTTTTCCAACTATCCCTGCCTGACCTGCTGCTGATTACCTGGCTCAGGTGTGTTCAGTCAGTCAGAAGCTGGAAGATACCATCTTAGATGAAAGTGGAGTGAGGAAAGATAAAGTGAATTGGTATCTTCCAGCTTCTGAATGTCCTATACCTGCTAAACATCAACACACTATAGTAGCATGTCACTGGAAGCACATCCCCAATATGCAACCCCTCTAGTGTTGCTGTAGATTTTTGCACCAGATGTCCTGCTAACATTTATGCTATCAAGTTCTGTAACAGTACATCAGCCATTTAGAAGTCCTGACAACAGACTAAAGCATGTTGTGTCTCTTCATGCAGCCACTGAAGACACTGTACTGTGTGTACTGGATTTCCTGACATTAAAAGTATTTTAGGTTACCGTATGTTACAGAGGTGCTAACACCTGATCCACTGGTGGAACTGTGATCCATAAAGTGCTGTAATGTGAGATGAACCTGGGCTGAATTATATGGAAGTGCTGTTTAACAATGCCAGTCAAGAAAGATGGTTTGGAGGCCTAAGGCAGCAACACATCAGACTACATGTGCTCTGTTTACTGCTTCCTCAGCCATATCAAATAACATAAACACACTGAGGGTAAACACACTACCCCATAAACTTACCTATGACACACACAGACAAACTTGCATCCATAAAAACACATGCACACACTGGACAATTAATTCACAAAGGAAATTCAGCTGGACTTTGTCCTGTGACCTTCCTGGGACAATTACATCATTGAACTTTAGCTGTAGGAGAGTGTTTGAGTCGGACCAGAGGACAGTTTGGCAAGGGTGTGTGCTTTGTCACTGAGCATGTCAGGAAGGACAGCCTGCCATAAAAAAATAGGCCTCAGCCTAGGATTGAGCCAATTACCAAGTGAGAAAAGGAGAAGGTTTTATATGAAAAAACAGCTCTGAGAAGCATCAGTCACACTGCATGTTCAAGATGCCAGTGTATTGAGTTTAACAATCCACTTCAGTATTACTGCATGCACATGTGTAAGTAACAGTGGTGTTTGACATCTGCCATGGTCATCTGTCATCAGTGGCTGGACACAGCCTTCTTTATGTGGAGTTCTCTGTTATGGCCGTAGATGTGAGTGTGTATGAAATCATTAGGTAAAAGTGTGTTTAGAGGTGTCTACTTAGTAATTCATTCCCCTCCAAAGCTGTTTATACAGACAGTGGGATGTTTTGCTTTCAGTGCCACCAAATGGATAACTATGAATTATACTACACAGTACTGCTGTATTTGCTGGGAATGTGCATGCAGGGGTTCCTGGCCAAGCAGGAGTAGTCACTATGTGTGATTGCAATTTTGCTGTACTGTACATTTTGATGGCTATTTATTAATAGTTATCAAAGTGTTTTCTGAACTGATGAGTAATATGACAAAACTGGACCCACGCTGAAATAAACCAGAACCATCCATCAGTCAAACTGACAATGTGCCCTGTAGTGTTAAACATCCAGTTTTAACAAGAAGTAGAGAAGATATATTTCTGTTATGTAACAGACTACTGAAGTCATCAAGACTGCCTCAAGCTGGAGGAAACTAAGAATCCCAGAGGACCTTGAGTAAATAACAATTTAGTCCTTTGCCCGAGCGCAAAGCCCTGGGTTTGTTCAGTGGCTTCTGTTCTGTTCTGTACTACTTCCAAAGTGTTATTACAGAGAGCTAGAAAAAACTCCAAAGCCCAAAAAGTGTTAACTTCTAAAGGAAAAGTCATCACTCCTTTGTGGAGAGCTGAAACAGCTCTCAGTGTTTGCAGAGCAGCTGCCATGGCTCCATATGAGGCATCACGTTGCACTGGACTTTAATTTCACTTGCGTTAATCCTTTATTATGTGATACATTTTAGCTGGATGTAATCATTTCCTTTTACTGGGCCATTGTAAGCAGCAAGTTGTGATTACATCCCAAGCTAATGCACAGCAAAGTTTGGGAACAGTCAAAACCTTTTCCCTTCTATAAAGGCAAACACACTCGCACATTCATAAACTCCTCATCTCCTGTTGCTTTTTTTCAAATTTTGACTTTTTTTTTCATCGCAGACAGCCTCTGACTGCAGCTGACCTACTCTATGGAAGCTCTAAACAACATATAAATCCAGACAGGGTGCTAGGGATAAACCTGGCCCCCCTCTGATTAATTGTCAATCGACCAGATGTGCATGAGTGATGACCTCATCACTAGCCGCATTCTGCAGGGGCAGCAGGGGTGTGAGAGTGAGAGCGGCATCCTAACCATCAACAGATGTTACTTTAAATATGACTTCAGCTCACAGATATTGTACAGTGCATACAGGCCTGATAGTCGCCTTTGTTCTTTTGTAAGGAACAGAAGAGCAGGGAGTGAATGTATCCTCTGGTTCCTACTGACTGATGTTAGAGTGAGGAGTTCAGCTAATGTTTTCACGAGAGGTACACAACCCAGTATGGGAACACGAGTCAAGTGTCAAACCTCCAATTCATCCACCTATCTTTGCCATTTAAAGTTACATCACTTGACATATCGATGTCTCCACATGACAGCAAGAGGCATGAAATCCGAGCTCTGGACGTCAAAGACTCTTACGATCAACATCAGTAAAATGCACACAGCACCCTCATGCTTACCAATCCAGCTGATCTGGGATCAGACAAAGAGAACTGGAAAAGGTTCTAATCACTTGCTGTTGTTTAGTTAGGGTTTCGTAATGTTTCTTTTTGTGGCAGAGTTTAATTTGGCACAAAAACAATAAGCAAAAACTGAATTATTAAAAGTGAAAGCTGACACACTGTCAGGGCCGCTCAGTGGCCCCTGCCTCTCCTCCGTCTTTCTCTCCTCTGCTCTCTATCCTGTGGGCTCTGCACCTCAGCTGTGTTGCATTCCAGTAATTAGCAACTGGTTTGTCGATGCACACAGCTGGGGTGCATCTCGATGATTACTTTTCCTCCTTATTTAAACCTCTGGCAGACGCTCTGTCTTTGCCGGAACATTATCAATGTATTGCGCAACCTAGATGGGGTAGAATGCTTTTGGCTTGACTCTACCATTATACATAACCTAGTACCACGGATAGAATGCTACGCTGACAGACACTGTGCGTTTTGGCTTGACTCCATCACACTAGATATACGCTACACTACCCCAGACCGTACGTTCCCATGTTATGTTCTTTTGATACTTTGTGTTCTCTTTATTTACCTCCTACCGTCATGTTTTTTCCCCCTAGCACCTGGGTCTGCACACTTGAGTCCAACCTCAGTCCTCCCTCACCCTCCTGGTGAGGGGGGCTACCATAACACACACCACTGACTAAAACATCCTCAAATGATAGGTTCCCATTTTTCAGATCTGTTTTAATACAACACTCAGATGTCACTCTCTGTCAGCAACATTTCATGGTTCAAATTAATAAGATGCATGTGCTTTTCCATGCAAATGGAAAAGATGTAATTTTCTCTATTTTATTAGTCATCACTCTTGCACAGTTCATGTTCAATAGTTGTGAGTTTGCCACAGAAACGAAGCTGTGTGATAGGAAAACAGCTCATGGATGATATTAAACAGAAGTGTGCTGATGTAACTTACTGGCACAATAAGTGATAATCACTGTTACTGAGCTTTTTAAAGCACATAAACAGCACAGTAGCTGCAAACATGACACCGCTGCAAACATGACCTTGCTGCTCTTAATGATTTGCAGGGCACACGATAACTCTTCATGCCATCTGGTTGACTTAACTGCAGCGGTGGTGACATCACACATGTGGATCAGATTGAGAACATTCTTTCACAATGCCCTCATCATCGCTCAGATGATTCTTATCCAGACCTGCCCTCTTCTTTGAAACTGAACACTGCCTTTTTTTTTCACAATTTTAATTACAATCTGGGATTTTTAGTTATTAATGAGCAGTGTTCCTGCCTCTGCAGGTTCACCTTAGAAACAAGCTAGACAGATTTGTACAAATGACAGCATGTGTAGGAAGTTGTCATACACATACTCCACTGTATACAAGCAGGAGCTGTCTTCAACTACACATCATTAAGATATTATCAGTACTTTTAAAACTGCTCATGAGGAAACAAAAATCTGTCTCATTGATCAACTTCAGCTGACATAAGATTGCTGAGCTGTTCCTGTATGTCTGACTGAGAAGCACACCTGTATTCCTCCCACAAATGGGTCAGCCTGGTGCATATTACACAGTCTTGTCCAAAACCACGTTGAAGCTTTTGACATGATGGAGGAGAGGATGCAGAAACTGTCTGAGCAATTTGAAAATATGATATATTTTAGATAGTTTTTATTACATGCTAGTACAGGATAGTAAACCCCTCTATAATATGATTCTGTGAGGCTCTGTGTCAAACACTTCCTTTTATGGAAAGAAAGCTTTTCCACGGGCTAACTACTGTATATGACAACACTCAGATATTTGCGTGCCCCTGTGTTGAAGTCAAGAATCGCACAAATATGACACATTCAGCGACACCCTCAAAACAAGCATGTGACATACA
>NW_018128120.1:93426-97404 GCF_001952655.1 Monopterus albus
TACACTCGTTCAAAACACATTCTGCTTTGTCTTCAAATGCATCAGTGCAAAGCTGGGCTTCATTTCCATGAAAATCAAGAGCAAATGGGATCGACTTTACAGTTACTTGGTGTAACTTCATAGCAATGCTTGCTACTTTGGTGGACAAAAGATCAAAGAAAATTTTATGGATCAGTTAAATCCAGACAGAGAGGGACAATGCCGAAGGGAATAAAGACCAAAAAGACACTGCTGGACAATGATTAATGTGATCAATGCCTTGGTGGATCAGATCCTTAGCACACTGTAATATTAAAGCCTTTATGAGTTCACAACCTTGAATTCCAAGAAGTGTGTGTAATGTACAGTAAGTATGTACAGTAAGAGTTCAAAAAAGAGGACATGGATTCTGAGATGACTACTTCCATCTTATGCTAGTTTTTAGTTGTTCTTTTTTTCATTTATTATTCAAAAAGTTGAGCTTAATTGCCATGCCTGGTAGGCTAGTAGTTAAGGCACAGCACTCTTGCCGCTTCGGCCTGGGTTCAAGTGAGGGTTGCGTCAGGAAGGGCATCCGGTGTAAAACACGTGCCAAATGTCAACATGCGAGTTGTCAGTGTGACGATTCGTTGTGGTGACCACTAAAAGGGAAAAAGCCGAAAGTGACTTTCTATTCAAAAAGTTGAGCTTAATTGTTGTAAGCTAATCTTTACAGCAGTGTGGTAGACCAGATTTTCAGGACTTGTGACAACTTGTACCTAAGCCTGATGATTCGGACTTGGACTTGAGAACCGACTGCACTGCAATTTGGACTTTGTTATTTGTAATAGGCCACGATAATTTGGTATGAGATAAATATTAAAACCTGTTCACTCACACCATGCTGTAGCCAGCACACTTCCATTGAAGCGTACACTCTGCCTTTTTATATAAATGATTGTATACTGCCAAACAATATGGTGATGTTAAAACTCTTAGAACATTTTGAATATCAAATGGCGAGAGCTGTGTTGGGCAGCATGGTGGTGCGGTGGGTAGCGCCGTTGCCTCACAGCGAGAGGGTTTCGGGTTTGGAACCCTTCTGTGCAGAGTTTGCATGTTCTCCTTGTGCTTGCATGGGTTCTCTCCAGGTACACTGGCTTCCTCCTAAAACATGCGGCTTAGGTTGATTGATGACTCTAAATTGCCTGTAGGTGTGTGCGTGTGTGGTTGTTCATCTGCGTGTTGGCCCACCAATGGACCAGCGACCTGTCCAGGGTGTGCCCTGCCTTTTGCCTGATGCCAGCTGGGATTGGCTCCAGCGACCCTGTTCAGAACTAAGCAGTATAGAATATGAGAGCTGTGTCAATTGTGTTTAATGTAGATCTTGATGGCTCTGACTCGGGTAATGGGGACTTGACTTGGATTATTTTTTGGTGACTCAAACTATGTGGACTTAAAAATTGACTTGGACTCGAGGTTTAGTGACTCATCTACACCACTGGTCTACAATAGTCAGGGTAACTTCAGTTTCTAATAATATCATTTTGGCTACCAGATGATGCAGATAAATAAAAATGTTTCCATTTTAGTTGTGATCTACAGCTATGGATGGGATTGTAATGTAAAAGAAGAGACCAGAACCTTTTGCATTTGTTTCTCAGCTTCACACCACATTTATTTGTGTATCTAGACAATTGTCACTATCACTCCCTCACTCTAGGAAAATTTGAGCAGCTACTGACCTGATCCAGGCTGTTCAGTCAACACTCCCTTTTTTGGTCTGATAATGAACAGATTGCGCCACAGTCTCCTCAACCCCAGGCTCATTTGTCTGAGTCTACTGTAACAAGGTTGATGGTATTAAGACAAGACATTAAGTGTCTTTCTTTCACTTAATCTTAAAAGCTGTTGAGTAGGACAACCTTATCTATAAACTGCAGCACAATAACTTTTCCAGCAGAGTGATTTATTTGGATAATTGTGTTTTGCTCAGTCTAACATCAATTTTAAGAGTGAAGAATGACAATGTGATGATAAAACCTGTGCATCTGAAGTATAGTTTTACTTCATATTATGCTATGAAGTAAAAAAAGACTCTCTCTCTTTACATATATATATGTACATACATACATACATACTGTACATACATACATACAGTCTTATGCAAAAGTTTAGGCACCCCTTGATAAATAACAGATTTTGGTGATTTTTTATTTGAACAGATGTTAACACAGTTTCTCTTGGAAATGGAAAAAATGCACAATATTTTCAGCAAACAGTGATGCATAGTTACTTCTTATGCCATAAATTGAACAAAAATAAAAAATAAAAACATTATTATGGCATGGTGCAAAAGTTTGGGCACCCTAAGAGTTCCAGAGTCTCAAAGTCTCTCACAAGGTTTCAGACCTTAATCAGCTCGTTAGATCTGATGCACAGCAACAGCTGTCATTGGTAAATGCCAATTTCAAAGCTGTACAAATACCTTGACTCTTCAAACCTTGTGCACACACTTGTGGACACCCAGCAACCATGGGTTCCTCTAAGCAGCTGTGTAAGACCCTGAAAATGAAAGTTATTGATGCCCACAATGCAGGAGAAGGCTACAAGAAGATAGCAAAGCGTTGTCAGCTTGCAGTTTCCACAGTAAGAAATGTAATTAAGAGATGGCAGATCAGGGGAACTGTGGAGGTCAAGATGAGATCTGGAAGACCAAGAAAACTCTCGAACAGAACTGCTCGTATGCTGGTCAGAAAGACAAATCAAAACCCCCATTTGACTGCAAAAAACCTGCAGGAAGATTTAGCAGACTCAGGAGTGGTGGTGCACCGTTCCACTGTGCAGCGATGCTTGCACAGACAAGGCCTTCATGGAAGAGTCAGCAGAAGAAAACCTTATCTGCGTCCCCATCATAAAATCCAACGTCTGAAGTATGCAACAGGACATCTACAGAAGCCCGATGCGTTTTGGAAACAAGTGCTGTGGACTGATGAAGTTAAAATAGAACTCTTTGGACACAATCAGCAAAGGCATGTTTGGAGAAAAAAAGGAGCAGCATTTCATGAAAAGAACACCTTGCCAACTATTAAGCATGGGGGTGGATCTATCATGCTCGGGGGTTGTGTTCCAGCCAGTGGCACAGGAAACATTGCACGGGTGGAGGGAAGAATGGATTCCACTAAATACCAGCAAATTCTGGAAGCAAACATCACACCATCTGTAAAAAAGCTGAAGCTGAAAAGAGGATGGCTTCTACAACAGGACAATGATCCTAAACATACCTCGAAATCCACTATGGAATACCTCAAGAGACGCAGGCTGAAGGTTTTGGAATGGCCATCACAGTCCCCTGATTTAAACATCATTGAAAATTTGTGGGTAGATCTTAAAAGAGCTGTGCATGCAAGACGACCAAAGAATATTACAGAACTAGAAGCCTTTTGCAAGGAAGAATGGGAGAAGATCCCAAGTACAAGAATTGAAAGACTTTTAGCTGGCTATGAAAAGCGTTTGCAAGCTGTGATATCTGCCAGAGGAGGTGTTACTAAGTACTGATTGTGTAGGGTGCCCAAACTTTTGCACCATGCCATAATAATGTTTTTATTTTTTATTTTTGTTCAATTTATGGCATAAGAAGTAACTATGCATCACTGTTTGCAGAAAATATTGTGCATTTTTTCCATTTCCAAGAGAAACTGTGTTAACATCTGTTCAAATAAAAAATCACCAAAATCTGTTATGTATCAAGGGGTGCCTAAACTTTTGCATAAGACTGTAACTTCAGTTCATGTAGTGACAGTCGACATGTTGCTAGTAATCTGTGCTTACATTAGCCGTTATTGACAAGTTTTGCATGAGCTGAAAGAAACACATAGAATAGAGTTGCATTGTTGAAATCAATGCATATGATCTTTTTTTTTTTTATCAGAACAGCATAGCACTAGCGAGCACTAGTTATTAATTATAGGTTAGTTAGCATTACAACAATGCAGAACTTATCTAAAATTAGAAATGGGC